>NC_079165.1:88084468-88384468 GCF_947568905.1 Ostrea edulis | reverse complement strand
AGAGAGAGAGAGAGAGAGAGAGAGAGAGAGAGAGACTGTCCTACTTCGATGTACAATATATCATTTCACAGAAGGAAAGAAAATTGATCACTGATATAATGGTAAGCTAACAAACATTAAAAAATTCCAGCTATTTAAAAATTTGTTATTGACAAATATTAAAAACTTACAGGAGTTGATGCTTATAATTGAATTCATTACAAATTAAAAAAAAATATCAGTTTAAACTGTGCATGTAGAAAATACTGACTTTGTATGTTAGAATAACGGAAAAAAGTAAATTGTCAAAAAAGTGGGGAGAGGAGACCAGCCCAGCCTCCCTGCCCACCCCAAACCCCCTGTATACGTGCCTGAAACAACATATCAATTCGTGTTGAAAGAAATATCTGCATTTCATTAAATTCCAAAGGAGCTCGAATTTATGTGTTCCCCTATTAATTATTTTGTATGCAAGATTCGTTCCCGAATTTAGAATCATGCCTTCAGTCAGAGCAGAAATGAATTCATTTTGAAGTACATCTAGTTTGAATGCAAATGTGGGGTTCCTTCTTTTAATTTTATCAGACTCATTATAACCCCCTCCCACAAACTATGCAGCTTTGTTTTTATTGATATCTAAATCGGCATATGCATCCGGATATAAATTATATAATGTTTTTTCGTGATCATATAGATATCGATACTAGAAAATGTTTATACTCTTGCCTTTTGCATATCCTACTACTGCATTACAGTAGATTGACACTGTATCATATTAAATAAAACCTCAACACGAATTTTACTGATTTATGAATACGTGTACTAACATCTTATCGAATAGCTGCAGAACTGTAGCTCTCTGAAAAAATATTTTGTTCCGTCAAAATATTTTTTCAGAGAGCTACAATTCTGCAGCTACTTATCGAATACATTTGAATTTGAAATTTCGACGTACAGCGGTATGTCTATTTTCAGAATAAATCCATTGCGCCAGATCTACGAAATGAAAATAATCATTATGGCATGTTACAGAAACGTTAAAACACACATATGCTATAGTCCTGCAATGCATGCATTCTATTTTTCTGAATACATGTATCTATGTATTCGTGAATGAAATTCCTACGCTTAAAACTATCTTGGCCTTTATGCATTTTGTTTTGTGATTTTGTTTTACCTTTCCTTACACTGTGTAAATGAAGAAAAATTTGTTAAAGGGTGCAATTCTACACCATACAGTTAGTATGCATGCATGTGTTGAAAAGCAAAATAACCAGACATGTATCGTCATTTTTCATGGGGGGGGGGGGGGGGGGGGGGGGGTGTTACAAGAGGAAGAAAAAAATGGAAAATTGGATTCTTAAAAATTTCTTGCCATTCAAAATAATAATTAAAAAAGATGAACAAAAACAGCAATAAAATAAAACAAAAAACCCAAACAAACCAAGATGTTTTATCCGATGTTCAAAGTCCTAATGTGGGGGTGAAGGGTTAAGAGTCTTTTACTTTGACTGTCTCAATGATTTCGCCCTACACTTTATTTTCTTCCATCGTTGGGAGTGGGATGGGGTGGTTAGAGTCCTCTACTATGAGTGCCTCACAATATCTTCATTTTCTTAATTGGTGGTGGTGTGTCTTCTACTATTATATCAGAACTTTCAAGCTGGGGTCAAGTTTTGGGGGTGGGGGGGGGATTGTCACCCAATATATTTTTTACTTGTGTTACAAAATAACGGCCTCTCATTTCTGTCGGCGCTAGTTCGAAACCCGCTCGCGCCGGTAAGTGAGAAAGTTTCCCAGTTTACTTTCGGAAGGTCGGTGGTCTCTTCCCAGGTACATTGTATCTGGTTTCTCTCTTCTACCAACAAAAACTGGGCGCCACCAGATAACTGAAAAATTGTTGAGTGTGGCGGAAAACATAAAAAAACAAACAAACAAAATAACAAAAAAAATGGATATTGTTATCAAAGGTGGAGGACAGACACTCTTGTCCCCTCCCCTTGATTCCATGTACCTTTGTACTTGACCTTTGTATTTTGGAGAGGGCCTACAAAGGATATGCCTGTTGCCCAATCCTGTTGAGTTTCTCAATAAAATATATTTAAATTAAAAAAAATATTCTATGTGCTTGATAACTACTCATATGATAAACTCAATTATTACATTTTGCATTACTACAATTTGCGTCGAGTTCAACCCAGAATGTAATAAAGCAAAATGGCATAGATATATAAGATCTATTGAGCGCCGAATTAGCATAAAATGAAGTAATTGAAAATAACATGATTTAAATATATGTTTAATTTTTAATTATTGCGTGTTTTAAATGAATCAAATAAATCTGTAACATTAATTAATGAGAGCAATATTGAGTTACTGTTCTCTTATATTGAATTAACGATATAATTTGTCTTAATAAGAGCGCGATTATTACAAGATCATCGTTTGAATCTTCTCTCTCTCATCCCATACACTCGTGCAGTGTTGTATATGCAAATTATATATGCACAAACAATTTATGTACCTAAATGATTTCCTGATTTATAAATCTGCAATACTCTGACAAGTAAATCATACGGTATAAGGATTCATGCACAATACAGGGTAAATATTCTACTCTGATACTTCCCCTGATTGAAGATAGCTGATCGGCACGGGCTAAGTGTGTCGCAGTCTGTACAATTTACAATGTTGTTTACTGTTGGAATACAAATGGAGTGTATCGTTTTGTTTCATGGATTATGCTAATAAAGGGAGTTTTATATTTAATGCAAATGTACACACATTCACGTTCACGTAAAGAAAAGGCATTCTATATTTATCTATCCAAAGCTTTTAGAATGATTTACTACTGTACGATATGTTTATTGTAATTTTGAGCACTGCATGGTATTTCAAAACGTGATTTCATTTCTTGTTATTCAACTAATATGGCGGATTAGCAAAGAAATATGGCGGACATATAGAATTATAATATAGAATTATACTATATTTATTAATTCATGTCAGCTTTAACTGCTACTGTAGACAATACGAATTAATTACCTTATCTGAATCACAATAATAACCCTAAATTTTCAAGCAAATTATAGGGCATCCCCTAGATTCATAATAACCTTGAATTTGGTCAAATGACCTTGACTAGCTATTGCATAATATTTGGCAACAACGTTTGCCTATAATATGGATTTTTTTATAGCTAGGCCAGCGGTGACACTGTTGAAATATAGATGTCACACGGGGCATATTTGTTTGTTTATTTAGAGTTTGTCACATATTTGCAGTGGTTTTATTTTGATGTTCAGGCATTGTATCTGGTTATTTTCAACAGGGTCTTGTTATTTGCATGAAAGGTTAAGATAACGAACAGTGATCAATCTCATAACTCCTATAACAATACAAAATAGATAGTTGGGCAAACACGGACCCCTGGGCACACCCGAGGTGGGATCAGGTGCTTGGGAAGAGTAAGCATCCCCTGTCGACCGGTCACACCCGCCGTGAGCCCTATATCACGATCAGGTAAACGGAGTTTGCATACATGTATGTGATAAGAAAAGCTCCCCCCACTCTGCTATCGCATGGGCGTACTAACATCAGAATTACACAATAAAAGCAAAACACGTATATTTCAAATTTTAATAAGTGCATTTCTTACACAACTTCAAACAAATCAGAAAATTAACTTACGAAGAAAATATGTAATGCAAATACTACAGTTTGTAAAAGATGAGGCACATTCCCACGGGATTTAACCCATTCTTGCCAACACTTTACAGCAATGCATTATACAGTTAAACTGGTTTATTTCGAACATGGATTCAGCGAATTTATGGATTTATAGAAATTGTTTTGAATCCCCCTTCAACATTCGTATGGTTTTTTTTAAAATAATGTTTATAACGAATTAAGAAATTGTGAATTTACTGATATAACGAGCAAATTTTCATTTTCTAAAAGCATATATCTGTACCTGTTCATAACGATTGATTGATTGATTGAATGTTGTTTAACGTCCCTCTGGAGAATATGGGGCCATAAAACTTAGCTAGCTCACTTTTGAGATTTAAAAAAAAATCTCACTTTCTAAACTCAACTTAGACCGTCTCACTTTTGGTGTGCCATAAAGCTAGTTTTAGCTCATTTAGCAATTTCTAACTTGAGACAGAAACCGAGATCATTACCATGGAAACTGAGCAGGAAATTGGTTGAATTATGGGATGTGTTGTTTACATTTTATATTTTGCAATGCCACGCCCACTAAATATTGTGCAATGCATGGAAAATTAAAGAAATATACTGCTGTTGTGTTTTGTTTTTTTACAACTTTTCTATTGTTACGTCAAATTTGACGTTGTTGACGTCAATTACGTCGTTTCATCTATAAGTCAGCTGCTATTTTATAAAAAACGCTTGGCCGAAAAGGATATCGCTAATCTAATTAGTAAAAGTTCAGAAAGCAGCAACCACGAGCCCTACTGGAGTCAGCTGGAGAAGGAAATTCTTCACGAAGAAGTAACTTCAAGAATTGAAATAATTGAAGGGAAATTCAAAGGCTCCCAGAGTGGGAAATACGAAAAGGAAAACGCGTGGCAAGCGGTGACTGCCACAGTGAATGCGTAAGTACAAGTCTGAATAATTGAAGTACCCCCCCCCCCCCAATAAAGACAGAAGAAAGAGTTATTAATTTATAATTTAGAC
Organism: Ostrea edulis; assembly: GCF_947568905.1. Lineage (NCBI taxonomy): Eukaryota > Metazoa > Mollusca > Bivalvia > Ostreida > Ostreidae > Ostrea > Ostrea edulis. The sequence continues at coordinate 88,379,788 of NC_079165.1, read as the reverse complement.
CATCAAACACGAACTTGGTTGTCAGTTTTGCATCATTTGTTCCCGACTAATAAATTGAAGTTAGATATTTATTCATATCCAAATGATGAACAATCTAATTAAAATTGCGATAGTAGATGAGCGGATCAAAGGATCTAATTCTAATTAGATTGCATGATGAATTATATAATTTTTTTATGTAGATCTTTATCATACACTTTTTTTTAAACGCTCGTTATCACCGTGAAAAGATTCAGTAATGGAATGAATATATTTTTCTTTTCGTAGCGCATAATACGCAAGTTTTCCTTCCATTTTTTTTATGATACCTCTGTCCATGTATGAGTCTCTCGTCAATGAAACGATTAACAAAAACGCAGTCAATCAGAATCGTTGGTATAACCACAGGAGTTTGTACGAATATCTCATGCATGGCTTGGTCAATCGAGTACATTTTATTAACTTTATCGATAAAATTTCAAACTCCTGTGGTACAACGAAAATGAAATGATATGGAAACCATATAGGGGAAATTGGGGCAAGTGGGACACTTTAGATTATTTTTGATATTCCATACTAATAGAGATGTATTTATAAAAGTTTAATGTCATGCAATAAAAGATAGATATCTTAAATTTCATTTCTCAGGTATGAAATTCTTTCAGAAGCATTACTCCAAAAAGAAGGGAGACAAATCGTATAACTGCTGAGTGTCCCAGTTGCCCTTCTGTAATGGGGTAACTGGGACAACAATGTTGATACCTAAAGTTAGAAGATTAAGTGGGGACAAGGACAAACAAGGGGTTCCTCCTCTCCCTCCAACCCGTTTTCCTAATCTCTCCTCATCCCATCTTGTCGTTCAGCCCCTTAAATTCTCTCCCCAGCCCGTTTTCCTCCCTCCTTCTCTCGATCCTTCAACCCCCCCCCTCCTTTCCCGATCAATCTTGACATTAAACACAGGTAAAACCGGCAAAGTGCTTCAGATTTGATTATCTATTAAATATTGAGCATAAGTTCAATTATATTCCTATCAATTGTCAACCCAAATCCACAGTTAGCCATTTCTAGAATATGACCAACAAGCTGATTCTCTTGATCCGATGTGAAGTACACGGTTGGTCGGGAGGCTGGGGCATCAGTATCTTGTTCTCATTTCGCACTCATTTCATGCGTATATTTTAGTATTGCAGACAGTAATTCTGCAGCTTTGCGAAAGCTTAGTTTATCACATGTAGGCCTAATTTTTAATGCTTTTTTCATAGACGATTAAGACCACTTTACTTGTTTGGGATTTTGGATTTTCTTTCGTCTTGCCATTACACCTACTCAAAACACTTGTTCAAACATGCACATACCATATACATATAATCATAACCAAATTATAACGACCTTTATTATGTTTGAAATCTAAGATTATTAATTGAATCAAATTTGCTGTGTTTTAAAATAGAGAATTATAAATTTATTATTTATCCTTTAAACATTATGAACTATCCAAAACCCTGCACAATTCACCAAATCTAAGGATATAATTTTATTTGAAATGCATAAAATCTGATTTTCTAAAATACAACTTGAACACCTGTCCCACTTACCCCAATTCAAAAAGGAAATAATCATGTGGAGAATAATATACATTTAAATAATTATTATTGTAATTATTGTACTGGCATTACTACCAACACGTTAAATGAATAACGAAGATTTGGAAACAGCAGTGGTTTTAACAGAAATGGTTGAGAATAACCCCATTCGCAATTATTTAATTGCACAATGTGTTTATCAAAATTATCAATTTGTGACGTCACGATATCTCAGACCACAACATCCGGTACGATGTCGTATATTAATTCAATTTTCGTAAATACTCTAGTCAATTTTAATGTGATAAGATATAAATACTTTGCAAAAAAAATGTTTATATCAATATTAACATATAAATTTTCCGCTTCTAAGTATTTTATAAGGTGCATGGTTGTGTTTTGTAAAAGCCGTCATGAAAATAAATGGTGTCTTTATCCCGAAGGAATTTCTTATTCTGAAATGCAATGGGTCATTGATAAATTGCATGGTACTCAACATTTTTCGCGAGTGTTTGTTACGTTTTACAAATCGAGGTATTGGAAAGTGATTAGAACGTTTATCCATATAATTTTAACAAATCAAATTGTTAAATAATTTGTATGATAACAGTTATAATATCTACATCGACAACCCCCCTTCTTATTGCGTAACATACACAAAATGTGCTTACCTTTCGGATCAAAGACCCGATAATTGTTCTGTTTATTTCGTCTTCAGCTGCCAAATTTCACTTTTTAGCAGACGACACTGAGGTAATGTTTTCAACAGAAGAATTTCATACTAGGGCTATAAAGGATTTTTTAACTACCGATGAAAAATATTACAGTGTCCCAGTTACCCTGATGTCCCAGTTGCCCCAATTTACCCTATAGTTAGATCTACTTGTAATTACAGGTATATTTGCCTGTACCTATGTATTCTTGTGACAGATTATCATGGTTCTTTCTCAAATTATTTCAAACCTTGAATTCAGCTCATGAAACAAACATCCATGTGAATTTTCGTAGGTACTCGATATTAAGTGTTTGAGAAAAGTAACTAGATCTCCTTTCATTCAAAATCAAAGTATGGGGCATATTCTGTTTCTTAATACTTCTGCGCATTCCGTGCGATATGTGTTAGACAAAGAATACTCTCATTTATGTTGTTTTTGAGAAAAATAAATTGACCGATCGCTTAAAAAATCTAGTAGATCTACTCCTGCGTTACTGCAATCTAATTAAAATTAGATCTTTGATCCGCTCATGCAATCGATTGCATGAGCGGATCAAAGATCTAATTTTAATTAGATTGGCGTTACTGAATCTTTTGTCGATGTGCAGAGCGAGTATCAAATGCTATTTATAGAATTGTTTCTAGAGGCGGATTCGGTAATATGAGAAGGGGATCCGGGTTTTGGACTCAAGGGGCGCATTGATTTCCAAAACTATGATTCTTAAACAATGTTATCACTTATCCTACCATATTTTTAAAAGAAACCTCAGTACATTCATAGACCTACGTATGGAACTATCAAAACAGGTGTCATGTAATTCCGACTCCCCTTGCATTCAGACCAGGCTATTTGATTACAACAAACATACACAAGAGTCAGAGTGCAAGACCATCATTGTATAACTTCATCTTTGTTTCAAGTTCTGTAATATTTCTATTTTACTTTATATAATCATTAGGAAACACTCTTGTACTAGCCTTATAGTTATCTGGATATCAGAACTACCCACCCACCCCAACTTATTTTCAAATTCACTACTAATTCAAATGCAAATATGGTGAAGTTGGATACTTCCCCTTTCCAATTTCATATTAGTATTACATGGCAACAATTTAAGCCTGAACTTACCAATTGTACACAGTACCCCCCCCCCCTTTTTAAAGGGATTTTATTCTCAAGATATCATGTATATAAAGATATTTTATCAAACACTTCTAATTCATATCTATGATCTAAATCTATTCTAAAAGTTTAAGTAAATGTGTCAGTGGAACATTTAATTAGCTTCAAGTTTGATTTATGTAATAAGACTTATGTATACAATATTCACAGGAAAGGGGCATGCAAGAAGAGGACCATTAAACAGGCCAAGAAGCAATGGTCAAATATGAAGCAGCGAGGTAAACATGGATTTATGGCAAATATAAATATTTAATTGTGCATCAGTTCAATTAAGATTTATATAATTACACATGTTTAAATCTCATTTAAGGTGGCTCAAAAATTTATTTCAACACATATGAACAAAACATTTAAATCGCCATCTTGTGACGTACATGTAGTGTCATAAAGAGTATAAGCTTTAGTGTAGTGAGCTACCTTAAATTAAAATATGCCATTTTATTACAGCAAAGAAAATCAACAGTAGCGGAAAATATCCCTCGACAGGTGGAGGTCCAAAGCCCCCATCTCCTTTCCCCATTGATGAGGCCATGCTGGCATTTCTATCTGGAAAGCCATCTTTAGAAGGAGTGGAAGGGGGGATGGAGACAAGTGTAAGCTTGCACATAGGTAAGCAATAATAGTATACAGATTTTGAAATTTACTTGAGAAAGTGTATTTTAGTAAAAAAATAAAAATACAAACAATGTCATATATGAGAGCCTCAAATTTAATTGTCGAAAAGTTTACGAGCAGACAGACAACAAAGCTCACTGGAACTTTCAGGTCAAGTGGGCTAAAAAAATAATATGTCTCCAAACTTGGTTTTAGAGAATTAATGGTAGAATGTCTGCAATAATTGTAGAGGAAACGGGAACTGCAGAGAAGGAAGGACCGTCAATGAATGTAGAGCAGTCAGGACCATCCACTTCCAATGCCTCAGGGTGTTGTCCCCGACCTGTAGAGATGAACACACCCTCTGTAAAAAAACAACGCCATTCAAGAGAAATTGACACCATACATCACGATGTACTTGTAACAGAGAAAAAGAAATTAGAATTTGAGATGGAATTAATGAAATTAAAAATGCAGAAAGTTAGATCAGAAATAGAGCTTCTAGAAATGCGAAAAAATTCATTTCAATCTTCTTCCTACCTGTCTCTGTCTCATTTTTCAGAAATTTAAATACATGTAGGTAATGTACTAGAACAGGCTTTATTATATTTATCTGGAATCGATGATATGGTGGCATCTAGTTTTGGCCTGTCTGTCTGTCTGTCTGTGTTTGGTAAAAAAACTTCCACCTTGGTCATACATGTACTTAAAGATGTTCCTTATATATTTGCATGTAAAACATTGATCCTAGATTGTGACCCCACCCTATCCCCAGGGGTCATGATTTAAACAAACTTGAATCTGTACTATGTCAGGAAACTGTAATGTAAATTTGAACAGGTGAGCTGAAATGGGAGGGGTGGTATGCACAACATGACAGTTAAATTCCAATTAAAAAAACAACTTGACTGATTAAAAGTATTGTACTCTATATGATATACCTGAATTACTGAACAAAACCATTTCCAAATATATTCTTATCCTCAATATTATTATTACATGTATCATTATAATTATATTTGATTTGATGTAATTCATGATTAGATTTGTGTGTTATTTTGAATATCCTGTCTTGTCTTGTCTTCTGTGTATGTCACACTGCAGATAATTTGTGAGCAATTCTGTGTAGACACATTGAACCTAGGCACTGGATGGTTCATGGTAATAAACGATTACAAAGCAATCAGACAATGGCTTTTAGTTATTATTACTTGTGTAAAAGGCTCTATAAACTGCTTGATCAGTCCTTATTTTAATTAGAATAACTACACATGCACAGTGTAAATAAATAGATGTAAACAATACTATATCTTACAAAATAGTATTCTTTACAGTTTACCTGTGGTAAATACTGAGCTAGTTAAGTGCATAGAGACTACCATTGTGTGACATAATCAACAGTGAACATGGTATTGTTTGATAATGATTAAAATTACCATTGTATGTCATATTCAACAGTGAAAATGACGTTGTTTAACAATGATTAAAATTATTAGTGGTTTGAATAAAATTTAAAATAACTTTGACTAAATGTTATTTTACCTAGAAGTAATTTCTTGCAATATGGTCCCGTACTGCTTTACCATCAAGAACTCTAACATTTCTCTCAGCGTAGTCTGTGGGATTCTGGGGACAATCATTCCCTCTAAACTGTAGGATATCACCCCTGACAATTCCAATGTTGTGCAACACACAGCAAGTTACAATGGCATTACAGGCCCTTTCTGGGGAAAGTCGCAGCTCTGTATGCAAACCAGCAAACCTTCTTTTCAATATGCCAAAGGTTTGCTCAATGAGAACCCTAGTTCTGCAATGTGCACCATTATACCTCTCCTGGTGGACATCTGAGGGATTCAAATATGGCGTCATGAGGTACTTCTTGAGAGCATATCCTGAATCCCCCAACAGTATGCCTTGTATATGCCCTATATCAATAAACAATGCATATTATCAGAAACACAGCAATAAGACTCCCGCATCTCAGAAGAAGAGTTGCTATTATTATATATACTATAATGCCAAAGTTAAATCTTTAAATGATATGCAGAATGTAAATCGGGCCAAAAAAATATATATATTGGTTTTCACTTTTCCGACCGACCCTACAAATTTCTGCTGACCCTTAGGCCTAACACATTTTTTCCCCATTCTCATAGATTTTGCAAATGCCATCACTACAACAAGAGTATATTTATTGACTTATGAAGTTATTTATAATGCACTAACAGATTATAAAACACAGAAACAGTTTTTGTTTACCATATTATAACTTTTTATTTGATTACTAGGCAATCACTATGTTTTAGGCATAGTAGAATACTAATTAAAATCATTAAAAAATGATTCAACATATAAAAAAAAAATACTTCCCGATCATCAAAAATGTTGAGGTGAAAGTGGAATGGAAACCAACATTTTTTTTTGGCCTCGTTAAATATGACCAAGATGACAAAGCATATCAGGTTGTAACTTTCACATTATTCTAACGGGGTCAGATTCCTTGTCATTTGAAATTAAGTACAGAAAAAAATTATTATGATAGATTTCTTTTATAAGAGGTTTTGTTCCTTAGAACAAAATATCAAAGTTTCAAAGGTATTGAACTTCAGGAAAACTTTTACGCATCTGTTTGGTACTACCTTGTTGCAGTAAAAATATCAACATACCATTTTCAAATTCTCTGCATAATAGAGACTCCTTAAACATCCTAGAGTCATGAACTGACCCTGGCCACTTGGCCACAACATTGGTGATATTGAAATTGGGTCCACATACCATCTACAATAATGATTAATTGTGAATGTCAACAATTGTTTTTTATTAAGCAATATATGGCAATTACTTAACATTATACCTGCCTTTTACAACTGCAAATTTACAAGATATGTTTGTGAAACACAAATGCCCCCGATAAGACAGAATTACAGTATGACTGACTGGACAAAAACAATACCCCCCCCGATCTTCGATCTCGGGAACATAAAAATATTTGGTTTCATGGGAATATCTAGCTGCAGAACTGTAGCTCTCTGTTATGTCAAAATATTTTTTCAGAGAGCTACAGTTCTGCAGCTAGGGAATATCCAGGTCAGTACACAGCATGAATGATATATACACCAAAAATGAAATTAAAAATTCTGAAACACACTCAAAAAAATTCTTGAGTTTGGGTTTGTAAGGGCATGATGTTAAAACCCTGACTGTCATAATGTGAATAAATGTTGTATGAACCTAAAAAAAAAAAAAAAAAAAAATTCTCGTGTTTCAAATCTTAAAAATATACTGTAAAGACAATTATCTGCACGAAATTAAGTTTTACAGGGATGATCCCTGGTCAAGATACCTGGAGCAGATGAGTAATTGGGTACAAAACAATGTCTAATTTGACTGCATGAAAAAACAAATAACATGGAAATGCGCCTTACGGTTTTAATAAATTAAAACCTTGATTTAATGGTTTGTATAAGCTATTGAATAGAGTATAACTGCATATCAACTGCGACCCCATTGCTTTACATTTTACTACTTTTCAAGTTTATATCCAAAAACATTCTTGTGTGGGGTATGAGTAATCTCAGCGAGATTCGTCGAGGCTGGATATTTGGACTGACGCCTCTTCCGAATCTCAGACCAGTGTCACATAAAGTGATTCGGGAAATCTTGCCTGAACTTCGGCCGCTTGTTGCGATTAAAATGGGTTAAATTGAATTTCTTGCCCGCTTCAACTTTTCGCCTCAGACATCCTATTAACTCCCTATCACAATGAAACATGCATTTCTTACCTTTACAAGGTGTAAATCCCACAGTAATTCAAGTTGGCTATTTTCGAAGCCATTGCAAACGGCCATCATTTCATATTTTACCTTCTTAACACTGAAGAGTTCCGATAGTTTAGGACGCCTTCTAATAGATTGATTAAATATTACACAGTTTTCTTTTTATTGCTTTTAATTTTTATGCTTAAATGCTTTGTACAAAGTAATTGTCAACCAATAAGTTCTGTATTTTCAATCATAGTACAAATTGTCATGAAGTAGTATATCGGAACTCTTCAGTGTTGAGAAGGTAAAATATGAAATGGTGGCCGTTTGCAATGGCTTCGAAAATAGCCAACTTGAATTACTGTGGGATTTACACCTTGTAAAGGTAAGAAATGCATGTTTCATTGTGATAGGGAGTTAATAGGATGTCTGAGACGAAAAGTTGAAGCGGGCAAGAAATTCAATTTAACCCATTTTAATCGCAACAAGCGGCCGAAGTTCAGGCAAGATTTCCCGAATCACTTTATGTGACACTGGTCTGAGATTCGGAAGAGGCGTCAGTCCAAATATCCAGCCTCGACGAATCTCGCTGAGATTAGGGTATGAGTACCTGAATATTAAGTGAATGGAATCCTTTCCTGTTGATGAAATCTCCCTCGTTTTCACTTGGTGCTTTGATCTTGATCTGAGTGCCATCCACGCAGCCAACAACGTTCGGAAACCCTATCAAATACGAAGACTTAAAGGCACATTGTTCATTTCCGATAGTGATATACTTGTAAAATATACCTCACCAATTTATTTTCTACTTATTGCTTCGGGAAAAGAGGATGTAAGCAGCCAATACAACGAAGTTTGAATGTAGAAATAGGACTTTGACAAGAAGAATAGCCACAAAAGTGAAGCTTCATAAGCAACACATCCGTCAAGGCTGTTGTATACATGTGCAATGCAAAACAGAGGAAAATCGGATTAAAACTCTTTTTTTTTTTAAATTAATCAAATATACTTATCCTCGAGGACATCTACAGCTGTATAGGAACACTGAATTTTCAGGTGCGTGAACTAGATAAACATAGGATAGAAGCTGAATGCATTGTCACGTTGAATCGTTGTGTGAACTGAATGTGTAATAATCTCCGTGTACATAGCACACAAACAAAAAGGGAAATAACTCGACCAGGGTAATTCACTCACCCGAGAGAAAAATATCTTGGTCATATTTATTTATTTCCTTATTTACATGTTTATCCACAACAAACTGATATCGTGAAATATTTGTAATACCTTACAATTAGCTTTAAAAACGAAATACAATAACACACACACACACACACACACACACACACACACATATATATATATATATATATATATATATATATATATCAAACCTTAACATAGCAGTGCAGTAATTAGTCTAACCCTGAAATAGACTGGTTCCCCTACGGAATACTACCCTACTCAAATAATGCAATGCTTACCTGCAATCTCAAAAAAAGTACGTTTGTACGAATCCAAGTTGGCTGGGAAATTGATAAAGCGCGCAGCCATGGATGATAACAAACGGCATATCATCCGAGCAGCTCTCCCTGTCGCTGACTTTGAAATCCCAAGAGACTCTCCGACAATGTTGTAAAACGAGCCAGTGGCGAGAAATCTCAGGGCGGCGAGGACTTGTAGCAAAGGGGGTAGGGAACAATTTCGATGGGTCTGTCTCTGTAAATCATCAAATACTAAGCCAACAATCCACAGAATTGTATCTGGACGAAACCGGAACCGAATGAAAACTTCATCACCTTCCAAATCCTCTAGGGGATTGGATCTATCTTGAAAAATCCGGGGCCGGGGCGCTCTTCTTCTCCTACGGATGATGTTATACCGATTCAATCGGGCAGCTGCGGAAGCCATATTGAAAGTGAGAAAAAAACACGGAGTTGAGACACCTTTCCAGCGATCTAACTTTCTGAGCTCATAAGTGAGATCAAACTAGAAATATGAGATTGAGACTGAGACGAGAATTTTTTATGGCACACCAAACTTGAGACTGAGACCGAAATCTGAGACGGTCTCAGATTTTGGTCTCAAAAGTGAGCTAGCTAAGTTTTATGGCCCCGGGGCCACCGTAACAAGGTAGTCTGATGAACGCCCCAGTTTTTGCAGATTTTGTGGGCATTGCATTCATTCATGTCTAGTCTCTTTAGTATGCCAAAAAATAGGACAATGGTATTCTTTACCAATGGCGGAAGTCTTTATGTATATACATGTTGATCTTCTTTATTTAGTAACTTTTTACATTTGGAGCAATTTTGTTCTACATGTTTATATTTTGTATATATGTTGCATTTGCCTTTTTGTCATTTATTCAAATAATGAATGACCAATTTTACCTTTATTATGAGTTGCGTATTTGTATGAGGGCAGGCTGGCATAAAAGATAAGGTTGAAAATTGTCGTTTGTAGCACAGCGTCACCTATAAACATAGATAGGGAAACGAACGACAACTGCACACAAGCCCTATTGACACCGTGGCGCGAAATATCGAATATGGTGCGAAACCTCAGAAAATTTACAAGAAATAACTCTACAACATTGTGTATGTGTATATATTTGGTTTTAAACACGTCATTCCCAGTCAACAACTTTCGATTGGGATCGGAATACGAAATAAAATTTCTTATATCCGGTGGCAAAGTGAAACTGCTTCATGCTTCAAGTTATTGAATTACGTAGTAATTGCACGTTACACATTAGAGAACTGTTCCTTTTAATAAAGAAAGTCACAAAATAGATACAAAATGAGTGTACCTTATTCATTACTGTTACCGAGCTTTCGTCGACTATAATCTCGAAATGGCGTGTTTCGCTGCGCTTGATGATCTGACGGTAAGGTCCACATTTTCTACGCGAGTAGTGTGATATTTGTTTATGAATTTTTTGCGCATACATGGTATGTCTCGGCTAGGAATAATGGAAACTTTCTCACCTATGTATGTAAAGACATATTAATCTCTATTTTTAAAAATGTAGAACACTTTTATCAAATGACAATGTTTGAAAACGCTTAGAGCCCCGATGTCAGAATTTCCTTTTCCAAGACATCAATATTTCAAATTCATTATCCTTTTTGAATAGTATGTACCATATTTTGTACCAGTTATCCATTTTGAATCCCCTATTACAATGGGATTTTGCTGCACTCTGTAATGTTAGAGTGGATGTCATGAGTGTGTGTCAAACAGAAATTTTAAGAGCATGGAATAAGGTGCTGCCATGTATTACTTCACTATCAAAGTTTAACCCAGTTGCCACAATGTTGAATTTATGCTGCAAAAAGGATTGGAAATTGCTCTGGTCAAAACACATTGTTTATTTGTCTACAGATGAAAGAGACATGAGGATTCTCCCTCACAAACTGAAAAAAAAAAATAGTTATGGATCTTGTACATGTATAGTTTATTAATCACTATAGATTTCCAGCATCACAAGTCTGATTCCATTATATGCTTTCCATACTGTCAGGTTCATTCACTCCCTGTTTGAGCCACAGTATAATATCCCAAATACCTTGGCAATAAATAACATTATTTGACTAGTATTTCATTTTTAGCGGAGTTGCGATGAAGTCGAACTCGGCTTATGATCTGATGAAGTGCCTTTGGGCGGGCACGCATCAACATTTCATTTCTGCACCATAGCTCTTGAGCAAATTATAGGATCTCATTCAAACTGAGATGGATTGTCACCCTCAGTAAGATGAGAAAGCCTATCGATTCTGGGGTCACTAGGTCAAAGGTCAAGGTCACTGGCTATAAATAGACTGAAATTTGGAGAAAATTTTGTTTTCCGCACCATAGTTCTTGAACGAATTATAGGATCTCAATCAAACTTAGATCGATTAAGTAAGAGAAGAAGCCTATCGATTCCGGGGTCACAAGGTCAAAGTCACAGTGGCTATAAATAGACTGAAATTTGGAGAAAATTTTGTTTTCTGCACTATAATTTTTTAACAAATTATAGGATCTCAATTAAACTTAGATGGATTATCGCCCTTGATGAGACAAAGAAGCCTATTGATTTTGGTCAAGGGTTAAAGGTCAAGGTCACAAAGGATTTAAGTCGGCTGAAATTTATGTACGCAAAATTTTGCTCCCTGCTTGATAATTCTTGAAAACTTTTCTGCCGGTTCCCTCTATGCCCATTCCTTGTGCAACTCGGCTTGTGCATTTCCGATGCCCGACAATTTTTAATTTTTTTGCATTTCATTTATTTTGAGTTATTATACAATTATTTACCATTCCATTGATCCTCTACAGGACTGTAGTATACTGAGGTGACAGTTTAGCATATTGGACTACCTTTTCAAGTAATGAATCCTTAGAATTAGCTATAACTAGGATTAAACTTGAATGTATATATACAGGGGAAAAACTTCTTCATAACTGCAAGGCATTGGTAACCATATTGATTTGAATGTTTGGGCCATAATATGTGGTCACATTTTTCATGAGAATATAAAGGGGTGAAATTCTAGAAAACAACAACACGACTTCAGTTACTCGAGGAGCGTTGTGGCCCATGGGCCTTCCATTATCCATGTTTGCTGTTGTAACGCTTTGAAAAACAACAACAGCTGATTTGTATCTAAAATCATGATAATATTCAGTCATTTATCCCTCTACCCTTCCAGTACTATCTTTTCTAACTGAATTTCCACAATGTTCAACTCCCACGAGTACTTTAAGTACTTTGATTTATCAGAGTCGGTTTTTCTTTTTAAAAAAAAGTAGGGACATTTATGGTTATATTTCTTGGTGCGAAAATGTCTTGGACATTAAATCCCTTATCAGCCATAATACTATCATATGGATCACAATTGTTGAGCAAAGAGCTGCATTCAGTAATCTGTCTGTCGCTTGCACTATCTCCGTATGCACTTGACACAAAAGAAATTAGTCCACCAGGTGTTGCACCAACACGAACTTTGGACGTGTTACGATTTTTATAAAAAGAAAAAGTTAACTGTTGTGTTTTCGAATTTGTTGGTTTTTTGATAGGACATTGTCCCATCGATTATAACTCTAGTTTTAGGATACGACCTTTTAAATCCAGACGGGGTAAAATGGCGAACTAGTTCTTGTATGGGCTAGATATTTACTTGTCGCCATTGATAAGAAATTAATCCACGTATCTATGATATTTTGAACTAATGTCTCCGATATGCCAAACATGCGCGATAGCGCAAAATTTGTGGTATTTCTTCTTAAGTTCATCAGCGAAAGAAAAAAAAAATTATTTGGAACATCCAACTTTACAACCTGGTTATAAAACTTGTTAATATCCTCTAAACCAGTGTAATAATGTACACCAGCAGGATCATTGTCAAAATTTTCTATAATGAACATGGGTAGTTTAGTTGTTTGAGTTTCGGGGGGAAGGGGGGGGGGGGGGCTGAAGTCGTACTTCAGAATGACCGTTTCATATTTTGTCAGAACTGACTAGTGTATGGTCCGTAAAAGTTGTAAAAGGTGCAAATAGGTGGCGGTTTGATTTGAACTAGATAATCTAAGTGTAGTTTCAGAATTCGGGAGAAATAAAATGGGAAAAATAATCATTTTGAATTAATTATGAGCGTCGGTGACTGGAGTCGCACTTCAAAATGACCGTTTCATATTTTGTCAGAACTGACTAGTGTATGGTCTGTAAAAGTTGTAAAAGGTGCAAATAGGCGGCGGTTTGATTTGAACTAGATAATCTAAGTGTAGTTTCAGAATTCGGGAGAAATAAAATGGGGAAAATAATCATTTTGAATTAATTATGAGCGTCGGTGACTGGAGTCGCACTTCAAAATGACCGTTTCATATTTTGTCAGCTGATCCAGCTGCTGGGTCACAGTGCAGTTCAATGGCATACACATCTGTATTGTACATGTATGCCTCAGTAACAAATATTTGCTCTTGGTCTGCAGTTGATGTCAACCGTGTTATGTTTCAAGGCCATACCCTGCATACTAATCAATTAATTTCTTTACACAGGGATTTGCCAAGCTCGGACTTTCGGCTAGCCATTTATGAATTGCCAACACAGTCAACCATCCTCATTGACAATTCACCCTTTTCTTTCCAGATTGAGAAATCATCTCCAGCATTCTTTCTTTTTCAGGATTTTCAGTCGGAGTTCATCCCAATCTGTACTAAGTTTTAAACCAGTTTCGAACACTGCTTTTCTGTTACTATAATTCAGAAAAATATACTGACACCAGAATATTTCAGTGGGAGGGGGGTCTTCTTTTTTGTTTTACCACACCCAAACATATAAAAGATGTGGTGACTACAAATGAAGGGAAGAAAGAACAAGAATTTCAGTCTAAAATGCATTAAAGTGCACCATTTTAAATCATTCTTTTTAAATGGGTTAACCCCCACCCCACAGTAAGGTATAGATCTGCCACTGTATTTGAGTGCAACCTGGTGTTATAATAGAACATACGTACATGTAGCTCAAGAATTGCAAATTCACATGAAATTATGCTACTCTAAAGATTTCTTCGAAAAAAATATAATTCAAATCCAACAAAAAATCAACAGACTGATTGAAATGGATCACAGATTAAAATGTATCACAATGAGGGAAATTTGGATGTTTTGGAGAATTGACAAATTCAATGCAGAAAGAATTAAAAGGATCAGTAAATGATGTCATAATACTTGCCCTTTGACCTCTAAATATCAGGGCTCTACCTAGCTGCAATAATGTAGCCCTCTCTGCTTTTTTGTTTTTGTTTTTTTGTTTTTTGGTGTTTTTTTTAGGGAGAGGGCTACAACTCCTTAGGATCTCCGTAATGGTGCAAATGCGGGAGTGCGGGAACATTTGCGCTCATTCTAAACATTTCCTGACTTTCTTTACGTAAATAAAATGATATTCTATGTTTCTTAGTCAATATATAAATTTACAACCTTCAACTTTAGATTTGTGAAGCTCTATTCTACCGTTTTCAACAATTTCGATAAATTCCAATTCCTCGATTCATATTTGTGCGCCATGTTTCATGTACTGAAGTGTCAAGTCATTTGCATATGCCATATAAGGTAGTATTTACATCAATGGACAAGTATGGAGGCGAAAGCTATTTCGTCGGTATTGAAAAGGTTTGAATTAAATATCAAGTTAAAAACCGAACAGCAGATTGTAAATTCTTTCTGCAACAATATGATTTTCCTTTCTTTGTCGAAGTGGCTCGAGTAACTACATTTTCGCGCTGATTGTCAATGTTTAGGCTTTCATTAGATCCACCTACGAGATCTCGCGATAACAAGCATGGCGGAGCAGACGAAGAATTTTGCATGCTGTACATTATATTTAATGACAAGAGGCCCATGGGCCACATCGCTCACCTGAGTCACTTTGGTCCATATCAGAAGATTTTCCATATCTATTTGCATGTAAAACCGTAGTCCCTATTATGGCCCCAAACCTACCCCTGGAGGCCATGGTTTTTGCAAACTTGAATCTACACTATGTCAGAAAGCTTTCATGTAAATGTGAACTTCTTTGGCCCAATGGTTCTTGAGAAGAAGATTTTTAAAGATTTTCCCTATATATTTGTATTTAAAACTTTGACCCCTATTGTGGCCCCATCCGACCCCTGGGGGCCATGATTTTAACAATTTAGAATCTGCATTATATAAGGAAGCTTTCATATAAATCTCAGCTTTTCTGGCTCAGTGGTTCTTGAGAAGAAGATTTTTAAAGATTTTCCCTATATATTTGTATGTAAAACTTTGATCCCCTATTGTGGCCCCATCCGACCCCTGGGGGCCATGATTTTAACAATTTAGAATCTGCACTACCTAATAAAGCTTATCCATAAATTTCATCTTTTCTGGCCCAGTGGTTCTTGAGAGGAAGATTTTTTAATGACCCTACCCTATTTTTACCTTTTCTTGATTATCTCCCCTTGGAAGGTGGCCGGCCCTCTATTTTAACAATTTGGTTGAAATTGGCCCAGTGGTTGTTGAGAAGAAGTTGAAAATGTGAAAAGTTTACAGACGGACAGACGGACGGACGCCGGAATACGGGTGATCAGAAAAGCTCACTTGAGCTTTCAGCTCAGGTGAGCTAAAAACACCTTTATTAGACATGCCCGAGCACAAAGTTGGTACTCCTTTTGGTGTAAACAACATTTGGGACTAATACACAGTGCAGAGTTTATTATCGGTTATTCATAAAATTATTTTGCACCATTACGGAGATCCTATGGAATTGTAGCCCTATCCCGAAAACGTCAGAATAAAAAAAAATTGGATAGGGCTACATTATTGCAGCTAGGCTCTACCATATAGAAATCTCATGCAAATGGTTATGCACATTTTTAATGTAGGCTCGAGATTTCCAATATATAGGATGTTTTCTATTCGTTTTTCACAGGGTAAATAATTCATATTGATCATTCCAAATACATGTATAACTGATTATTGCATTAGTATACCTTTTTTCTAGCATGTTTTCAAAGAAATGAATTTAAACTAATTTCACGTGTTTTGAACTACGTGAAGTAAATTACTTTAATGGAGTATGAACTCCATATCTCCATTCTTAACATTAATTCATCATAAATTATCCACATTTTCGAATACTGAATGTCTGATATCATCATTGAAAAACACTAGATATCTATAGATATGATGTTTACCTAGAAATGTAAACCTGAGTCGGTCAAAAACAGGCACCTATCTTCTTAGTCAGGTTAGTGTTACATAACTATGATAAGTTTATTGGATTGGCTAGTTGTGCTTTGTGCTCATTTAATTACAAATGAAAATTAGTCTTGGGGCATCAATTATTCTGACCACAAACTATTGGAATCTGCTTTAAATCCATAACTAGGCCTAATTGCTCAAAAAATTAAAACTAAATACCTAAGCATTTCAACTTCTATATAAAAATACTTCATTGACATAGTTGATATGAAAAAGGTAATTACTTTTCAATATTAAAAAACACAATAGAGGAAATTCGAGTCACAACTTTGTTTAGAATTAGACTGGTACAGTGTGATCATGATTCGCATTTATTCATACTAGCAATTAAATCATCGACAATATAAACAATAATATTTACTTTTTCTTTTTAAACCACTATCTTACTTTCAAGGTATTGTTATCATAATCATAATGGAATAAATCAGTCGAGATTCGAGTACAGGACGACATAGGTGGGGTGCCGATCTCGATGATTCTTGCATGTAAAATGAATAATTATTAGTAAGTTTCTGTTGATTTTTTTCTATAGGAGCTGCACTAGTTATATAATTTAATAGATTAGTTAAAATGCACGTCTTCTCATTAAAATATGTACATAAATGAAGTTCATATGCCGATCACAATTTCAGATGTAGAATTAAAAACCAAAGCATTTTCTTGTTTTTTGAAAACAAAATAATTCAATAATACAAATTGTTTTATTGTCTTCTGGTTTTTCTTTTATCACCATACTTCAAAAGAATTTGCTGATTATAACCATAAAACATGTTTACAATTACCTATGGGTCGAATTATGCGAGCGTCGAACAGCAGGGCTACCGCTATATTTAGAGCGACCCTGATCACCAATCCAATCGGAACTCCTCGAATGTCTCGCGCACTCGACATAGATCTCGGATGTAATACGGTGGCATCCATGAGTGAATTTGATGCATTGCCAACTGGCAATGCATCAAATTCACTCATGGATGCCACCGTATTACATCCGAGATCTATGTCGAGTGCGCGAGACATTCGAGGAGTTCCGATTGTCACCAATCTCTACCCAGAGTTATCGTTCCCGCTACGCTCCACTAATGCCTCTGTCAACGTCTAAAAATCATATCAAAACGTACTAAAACTAACTTAGCATATCAAACTGTAATGATCATATCTAAGCAAATCAAACACTTGTCTGAATTTTATAAACGCAGAAGCTGGTAAATATGAGACACCTGAGCGAATTAAAAGGTTTTATTTAAATATTCATTCATCCAATAATACTAGAATAATCATGGAATTCGTTGTTTTTGTGAACTTACTGTAAGATTTTAAGCTTAACACTAAAACTTGTAAAATCATACTTTAGTATGCAATAGGTAGAAATAAGTTTTGCCAAGAATCTTGACATTCAGACGTTTACAGAGGTGTTGTAGCGCAGCGTAATACACCCTCTGGTGAGAGATTGCCTGATCATCAGCGACAGCGATCACCGCTACAGCTGTCCTTCTCTCACTCGTGCGCTCCGACAGAAGGACCGTCCATCTATTTGATAATGTGAATATTACTCGGTTGCTAGAAGATAACCATTACTTATCACATTTTCCTTTTATCAGGTATTCCGTTCTCTATCGCGTTTTGTGTTACATGTATCAGGTAAATCATAAATATGCAAATGTATTGTGTTTCCTGGTTTACGTTCATCAGCTTCTCCGTGTATCGTGGGAATCATTTATGCCTCGTTCACACGAAGAATTTAATTCGCATTAAACGTAAGTTAATGCGAATTAAATCTGAACCGCGTTCACACGGATATTTTAATGCGCATTAGTTTACTTCGAATTAAAATTGACGTCGTGATTTAATGCGAATTAAATTTACTTCGCATTAGCTCCGTGTGAACGCTAAGCGAAGCTAATTCGAATTAAATGTAGACGCATGCGTAATGGCCAATTCGGGTCACATGCATCATACCCATGGTCAGCTATATATATTAATGTTAGTTTTGTACGAAAAACTAAGCAAAATGATAATAATCACTAAAAACATGTACAAACAGCATGTCATTAGATAACGTCAGACGTAAATCTGTGCTCTGCATATAGGCATACTGAGTAATACATGTGGAAGGAATAATTATTGTTTTT
This sequence comes from Ostrea edulis, assembly GCF_947568905.1. Lineage (NCBI taxonomy): Eukaryota > Metazoa > Mollusca > Bivalvia > Ostreida > Ostreidae > Ostrea > Ostrea edulis. The sequence continues at coordinate 88,361,084 of NC_079165.1, read as the reverse complement.
AAATACGACAAAAATGTTTCAAAATAGTGATAATATGATTTTCTTTTTCATTTTTTAAAACAAATATGCCGCTCATTGTTAATTTTTTATACCATATGACGTCATAGTAGACTTATAATACGTATTAGTAATTAAAAATTACGTCACAACAGTAGTCAGCGGAATGGTGAAAAAGACGTTTTAAAATTGGGCCCATGAAGAAACAATATATTGTCTAGATTGAATGCTGGTCGTCAGAGGAAATTACAAGTAATTTCTTAGGAACTTATAAATAAACACGACAAAACTCCTTATGTGTAGATCAGCATGTAAATTGTAAACATGTAGTATACATGTATATAGCGTTTTGAACAAAGAATTCTGTATCTACACAATATTCATTAAAATATCTATAAAAATAATTTTCAATAACATAGTCTATTCTTTAATTTATTTCGCGCACCCTATGCATACGAATTTAATGCGCATTAGTTTACTTCGCATTAAATATTACCGCCGTGTGAATTTGATGCGAAGTCAAATTTAATGCGCATTCGTGTGAACGAGGCATTAGTGTGTAACTTCGGAAACTATCAGTTTCATCGTATAAATGTAATCAAAATAGCACGATATTTTCCGAAAACCTTCTTCGTTTTGTCTCAAACAGTTACATTTCGGAATCACTCGAACAGTGGCATAAAGCTGAAGATTAAAAGGTACAAGAACAGCACTTTGTCTTTCGAATGGAGAAACACCGTTTACTACGAAACACAGTAATTGGAATATATATATATATATATATATATATATATATATATATATATATATATATATATACAAAGCACTAAAATGACCAATGACACGAACAACCTTCTTCAGGACAAACGAAAAGAATTACATAATGTGGCCAATATCAACAGAGAATAATAACAAAAACTACATATAAATATATCTAGCACTACAACTACACTAATCTACAAACGTATTTACAACGCAGACTACATATTTTTTGGTCTTGTCAATCAATGTTAAAAGTGGAGCGAATTAGGACATGCCTTATTCGTCCAAAGAGCTGATCCAAAATCTTTGGACGAATAACCAAATTCCGATCAGAAGGCCATAAGTATATGTATTAAAGTTTTATAAACCATGGGTGTACTTTACATATTAATTAAGAAAATCTACAAGAAATGAAAAATAAGAAAATTACAGTGTTCATAAATTTTGATCTTAGTCGTAAGATATTTTGTGAATAGTATAAAAAAAAATGTAAAACTAGGCAATTATGTGTAATTTCGAAATTAATGTAAGTATTTATTCTTTAGAAATAGAAAATAATTCGTACTCAAATGCATCAAGGAATCAAAGACTGTCTGAAGTTTGTAATCAGTGACGGATCCAGAGGGGGTCCGGGAGTTAGACACCCCTCCCCCCTTTCGTCACATGATTTTGCTAAAGAAAAGTAAATATAACGCATCTTTAAGATGTACCCCCAATTTTGAAAACCAGAATTAATTGTAGCCCCCCCCCCCCTCCTTCAAAATTCCTCGATCCGCCATGGGATGAAAAATTGTTTGAAAAATTCCTTTTTAAGTGCCTGTATTGCATAGATAGGGCCAGCTTTGGGTGGGTACTTATTGGGGGAAAAATCACACATCATAATAATTATGTATTTTCTGTATAATCTAGAAAACACACAACTTGTTGAATATAAATCAATCAAACCACAACCTATATTCATTTCTACAGTACAAAGTCTTACTTACTCTATAAAATTTAAGATGAAATCACCAGGTTTTTTTTAAATTAGTCATTAGGTAAATTAAATCAAGTTAAATTAAATCAAGTTAGATCTATTCTCATTCTGAACTTTAGTCAGAATTTAGAGATTTCATAGTTAAAAAAGCAGGTGTCCGGGTAGGGCGGAGTTAGCGCTCTCGCTTCTACAGTAACATTTGCGACCCGAGTTCGATCCCCTAGTGCTAATATCCGTGCATCAAAGGGCCCCATTGCAAATCAATTTCGAGCTTCCGTGGGTTATCCCTGTACTTATGCATGCACATTATATTCATTTCTTATTTATTTAGAAGGGTCATATCGATCAAAGGTTTTACATTATTCATATTTTTCTTTCATTAAGTTAAATTAAACATTTCTCAAAATAGCAATGGCTTATACGTCACCTATGTAAGCTAACTTTCCACACTTACTTTTTCATGATTTATAAGGATTTATTCATGACTGGAAGAGGGGGGGGGGGGGGGGGGGGGGGGCAAAGGGACATAACCTTTGAATAATATTACGTCATTTCAGTCAATGACGATGCATATTTCGACATTTTGTTTACTGTGTATAACTTTGTGCATACTGCGATATTCGAATTTGTTGAGGATTTGATTGCTGAATACAGAAACAACATATGATATTGGGCCTATTTGGATACATACTCGATGGTACGGTAAGATAACATACAATTAGGCTACCCTCGATTGCCTAAGCTAGGTCTAGGAAGTTTATGAAAACCTGGAACCTATAAGATCTATTTATTTCTAAATGCGATAGTAAAGAAACATAGTTGGTCATCGGCACATTACGGGGAATGGATTTAGTGCCTGTCTTGTTCGTGTATGTTTTTCAAGCAAATTTGAAATGCATACTATATATATACTATATAGATTTAATATATATTCGTTTGTACCCGTTTGTTTCACACTACGTCGTGCGTCTGATAGCTCTGCTTTCCCCTTCTTTAATGTCGTAACCCCAGTTCCGAATTTAACTCGAAGGATACTTTTATGTTTTTCTTCACACTTGCTTAAAAACAAGCATTCATCTGCTGTCCAATTCGGTTTTCTTTTCTTAGTTGTCTCTAACAACTGACTCTCAATACCTTTTTCTGCCATATTTTCAAGGATCAATGCAGATGCAGACGATAAAATCGGATATAACGTCATATAAAACGACATTTAATTTTTGGTCTATTTATTTTATTAACCTTGCATAACACAAAAAATTATAGTATTTCATCATTTATTAGCGATACAAGAGAGACTTATCAAGAAAATGTTCAACTCCATGCAATCTATGTTTACGGTAAAGTGAAAGCGGAAATGATGTTTGACATAGCAACGATAAACTTAAGCAGATTGCGATGTACTTAACTAAGAACAACTAAGCATGTTGCTTAGAGGTGCTATGCAACGGAACTTAAGAATCTTACAGTTTAGCTGTATTTACTTAAGAAATTTAAGTATATACTTAAGAAAATTCTTAGATTTCAATTTTTATGCATATGACTCCATGTTTTAGAGTTAGACTGGTTCCCCACTGATTGGTACATGAGAGAAGCGAGGTCAACAGGGTACCAGTTTATTTTAGAGGGAGATATGCAAACTCAATCGTAACCAAATCTAAATTCAATAGATATATAGGATATATGTTGATTTTAAGATATGTCCACTATGGAAGCTTATAACGGTTATTTATATCTAAGAACAGACTGTTACTGGACACATAACAGACGGTAGACTTACAATATAGAATAATGACCACAATTTCGGACTGTATTTAAATGGGTGTGTCAGCAATGCACGTATCAATGGCGGTGCTAGATATTCTAATTCAAACAACAGCTTGACAGTTCGCTTCACTGAGCATGCGAGATTTTCGTACATTGGTTACCATATTACTCATCGATTGGCCGTTTGGTTTCAATGAATAGCAAACACAGTAGCCTCCCATATCACCTGTAGCACTGACCAACCGGATGGAATTTTACCGTGTAGCATTCTGTCGTAAACAACAACATATATGTTGCATAAAACTGATCAGATTACCTTTTAATTAGGTTATATGATGCACTTTCTTTTGAAATATTCGTATTTCAATACAAATAATATTAATTTTTACGGTGTGTATGTGGTACAAGGTGATTTTAATGTGAATAAGTTTGTGTTTTAAAATCAAGAGTATCGTTACACAACAAGTACTTAAACAAGTTAGTGAAATAGGAAGTAACATTAACCTGACTCAGCACAGGTAGGAATTGAAGAGTGCTGTATAGTACTCTTGGTGATATCAATTTCAATGAACAAGAAATTTTAGATGTTCTCTGTAATATTCCAGTTAATAAAGCAATAGACCCTGATTGTATCAGCCATAAAATGCTGAAACATACAGTAAAATCTTAATCTAAAGCACTATGTATATTAGATCTCTTTCTGAAAAATGTTTTCCAAATCCTTGGAAACTGGCTCATGTATTACCATTGTTTAGAAAAGATGATTCATGTAACTTGATCTAAGGTGGCTCGTTACACTAAAATTTTATTTAATGAATGAAGCATGATTTCATCATCGGAATAGTAATACACGCTCTCAACTATTTTATATGATTTTAAAAAAAATTCCGGAATCATAAAAAAAGATATTTTGTTTGCAAATAAGGTATTCTAAAGTCCAAACGCTAGTATTGGATGCATGATATGAATATCAAATAAAACATGTATGAAAGACTCAGATAGACGTTCTATTCTTTTTATAGAATAAAAAATATTTATGAAAATTGAAAATGTTATACGTTAATATTTTTTTTTCAATTTACGGATAAAACCTTTTAAAACATGTCAAGTAGAGAAAAGATACATGTATGTGTATTTTATGTGATTTATATTTGTCTTCAGAATGACTATTTATTACCTTTTCATTGTTGAATGAAAGAGTTGGCAAACTTTATACTGTATCGAGAGTTGTTGCCCTTTACTCACAATGTTAATGCCGATATCATGTTGAAATTATAACAACTCATATCATCACTCTCTTTGTTTATGCCATTTTCTATAAGTCATAATGTAAATATTTATTGATGCAATTGTTTTATTTTAGGTTTGCAATGCGATACAGTGCAATACAAACTGTACATAGTTGATAAACTACAGAATCCTCAACATTCTTGGCTTTACACCTCTTATATGTAGACTAGATATGTTCATGGCATACCCCTCCCCCGGCTGGTATTAATTTGAGATTCAAATAACCTTACCAGGTCTACCTTACAAGCTAAACCACATGCACCAATACATGTACAACACTCTGTTCTTGGGAAATTGTTTGAGTTCTGGTGTCTTTGAAGTGTAGAAATCTAAAATTTAAAAAAGTGCAAGGACCCACAAACAAATTGTGAAGGCGTGTAAGAAATTCGGAGAGGAACTGTGTTTGGGCAATAACTCGAAAGTCTGCTATTCCGCGTGCTCAGAAAGATTTATCGGACTTTGGAACTGAAAAATTAATCCACACGAAAAAGGATAAACCACATCATTTCGCGATACAAATTTGATCAAATGACCCGGTACCTGGGTTAAAAGATGTTTCTAATATAATCAAATGAACAACAAATCTAAATATGTTTGTTTCGCTAGTCAAGGTCATTTGATAGCTGTTGAAAATACACTGCACAAAGTATAAATACTGCATAGGGTGTTTTATGCGGTTGGAAATATTTGTGATTTGATCCGTAAATGGTAGCAAATTATATTCTGTTTTTCCAATTTCTGTGGTTGCATTATATCTATGTGTACCTATGTGCATGCAATATATATTTCGTGATTGTAATTTTTGCGGATTATTTCTATCCGTAAAATTCTGCAAAAACTGGACAACCACAGAAAAAAACCGTTATACGGTATTAAACTCTGTATGCGTCGATTAGGATGATTTGGTAGCACACCGGTATGTAAATGAATATAGAAAATACCATCCTGATCCAAAGAACCTGGAAACATTTATGCACCCGGAGACAGCATTCGATGCAAAATTATTTCAAATGGGTCCAGGAATAGAGTCGCTGTATCCATCAGCCAAACACTAAAATGGGGCAGCATTTTTGCAGTCGAAGGATTTAATTAAAAGCAGCACACGATCCCGTTGACAAAAGTTGCACCCAGGGGCGGATCCAGGAACTGCGGTTACGGGGGGGAGGGCGCCACTTTATGAGACAGGGGGGTCTTAGGGCCGCCTTGAGGCCCCCAGTGGGTTCAGGGCAAAGCCCTTGGGGGGTCCAGGGGGCAAAGCCCCCGGAAGCTCCTGGATTTTATAGATTTTATAGGGCTTGAAATATGTCGCCTATTTAGTCATTTGTACTATTTTCTATCATTTCTTTTAAGGTGAAATTAATAAAATGACGCAAATTTTAAGGTTTTTTTTTCGAAAAAATTAGTTTAAACAATATTTATTCGTAAATAATTCGATAATGTTTACAAACAATGTCTTATACATGAAATAGATTGAGAAACAAGCCAAAAGGCTTATATTAATCTCGCTCTAAATATCTTACAATTAAGAGGGGAATGAAAATTCTAAGTAAAATAAGTCGTATACTAATTATTACAATACATACAAGAAGAAATAGGAATAAGAGAGAAAAGCTGGAATTGAGTATTGGGAGAAAAAATAACACGTTTATATGTATGATAAGTGTCGATACAGATCAAACGCATATAAACTATAGACAAAGCTGAAATAATAAATTGTAGAGTTATGCCATATAAACAATGAGTAATAAACACAGGTTTTCCACTTATTACAACCTTGGTGCACATGAGTATATTTTATATACAATATGACAGTATTACATGTAGATTTAGTAGAACAGCTTTCAGGGGTATAGGCTCAGAACCTTTTACTTTCAATAAGAAATTTCTGGGCTAAATAAAAAATGCTGTTGTTCTCACTTTCAGATAAATTTTCATTACCGTATAACAATAATTCTACATTAAGTGGATATGGCAGTGTCAGAATTGTATTGGTCCTAACTCTTGAGTACATATTACAGCGTAAAAGAAAATGATCAATACTTTCTACTTCTCCACAAATGCAAAGGGATGAATTGCATAATTTTCTTTGAAACATATGAAGATTAAGAGCACTGCATTCTAATCTCAATTTTGCATGAAGAGTTTGTCCGATTCTTGTTGCTAAATAAAAATAATTTGGAATATTAATGACACTTATATTAAGATATTTCTTAAAGCTAGATAGAGAGGGATTTAATTGGACATTTCGAGGAAGTGCATTTCATTTCCTTATTGTAGATGGAAAAAATGAATTAAAGTATAGCTTGGTTCTAGAGTTGATTTCTTGCAGTGAATTAGTTGCTCTTGTGTTGTAGTTGTGACCTTGATTTCTCAGAGACTGAATTATATTGTTCAGATAATTGGGAGTCATTTTATGGTATATATTGTGGAGTTGAATAAGTCGATGATTTTCTCTACGCTTTGACAATGGATCCCATCCCGTTTCCTTATATAGAAGATGCCTGGATGCTAGTCTATTACCTCCCGTAACTATTCTGGCTGCTTCTAACTATGTTTTCAATTTTATTAACTAAATATTCTGGTATATTGTCCCATATAATGTCAGCATATTCTAGGACGGGTCTTACAAATGAAAAATATATTTTTTGCAGAGTTTTTCTGTCTAAGATAAACTTGACCCTTCGCAATATACTCAGGCGTGAATAGGCTTTTTTCACTATTTCGTCTATATGGACTTGCCAAGATAAATTGCTACTGAAAATGACCCCTAAATGTTTATGAGATTCGACTTCTTTTAGATGAACATCTTTGAATATCAATGAAGAATGGAAAAGTTTCTTGACCTTATTAGATATAGTTAGACATTTTGTTTTAGTGGGATTAAAAGATAAAAGCCATTGTTTTGACCATTTGTTGATTTTTTCGAGATCTTCATTAAGCAAAGATGCTGAAGTGTCTGCATTATCGACAACAGTATAAAGTGATGTATCATCAGTAAACAGTTTGACCACACATGCAATATCTATGACCAAGTCATTGATATAAATAAGAAAAAGTAGAGGACCAAGTATACTCCCTTGGAGTATCCCAGACCTAATGTATCCTATGTCTGATTTACTACCATTAATAACGACATACTGTTTCCTATCATATAAGTAACTTCTAAACCAAGCGAGTAATTCACCACGAATTCCAATTTTTTCAAGCTTGTATAATAACCCCTTATGCCATACTTTGTCAAAGGCTTTACTTATATCAAAAAATATAACTCTAACTTCTTTTCCCTGATCGAGTGCCTTATAGAAGTCACTAGTAATACTTAATAATTGATTGACTGTAGAGTCGTTAGGCCTAAAGCCAGATTGATGTGACGTAAGAATAGCATTGGTATGAATAAAATTGTATAAATATTTAAAGACAAACTTTTCCATGCATTTACCAAGAATGCTTAATAGAGATAGTGACCTGTAATTACTGACGATACTACTATTGCCTTTTTTGAAATACAGGGATAACATTTGCTATTTTCCATTGGTCTGGGACTTTAGACCTATGAAGCGATGAATTATAAAACTTACTTAAAGGTAAAGCAATAGTTGATGATGCTTGTTTAAGTAAAGTAGGATTGATGCAATCCGGTCCAGTGGCCTTGTTTGTATCGAGTGTTTCCAAGACATCTTTAACGTCTTGAGTAGAAATCACTATGCTTGAAAGAGTGTTTATGTCACAAGGATTGTCATCGTAGGGTAACTCAATATTTTCATCGTTTACTACTGCTTGGGAACAAAAATAAATATTAAATAAATCTGATTTTCCTTTAGTGTTACTTATCGGCGGGCTGTGTTCATCAATTTTAATTGGAGGATAAGTACTTGAGTTTTTAGTACTAATGATTCTTTTTAGTTTTGTCCACCATTGTTTAGAATTTACTATACCTGATTTTAATTTATCAGTTACTTTTGTATAATAAGTTTGTCTTGCGTTTCTAATTTTGTTGATACATATATTTCTTGTTTTTCTATACCGTGCCCAATCACAAGGACAATCAGTTTTTTTAGCAGTTGAATGGTGACGTTTACGAATTCTAATAAATTTCCGAATATCGTTGTACATCCATGGAGGTTCATTAGGGCGTGATGTAATGATTTTATTTGAATTGTTTTTGTGGCTGAATCAATAATGCAGTTTGATATGTTATTGCATGTTTGATCAATATCTTTACAAATCAGAGCATCCCAATCTGTATTCTTTAAGTGAGTTTGGTAATCTCGGAAATCTTTTTTAGAAAAAGACCATATCTTTCTTTTATAAGTTCTTGTATGTGATTTGGGTAGTTTTAATACACAAAAAATGGGGCAGTGGTATCTTACTGTGTTCGGGAGAATATTATCCCCAACACCTGAAAATTCAACAATATCTATATTATTAACAATCAATAGGTCCAACAATGTTGCGGAATTTTCGGTAAAATGCGTACATTCTGAAATAAGTTGTGACATTCCCTGATCACTTATAATATCTCCCATTTTGGAATTGGATGTGTTAAATAAATTACAGTTAAAGTCCCCAGTGATGATTATATCATCAATGCGTTTATCTTTGGCCTTTTCCAGTGAGTAAGCTATATATTCCCATTTACTGACCTCTGAATTAGGTGGTCGGTAAAACGTTCCTATGAGGAATTTCATTTTGTATATACATGTACAACATTCAAGCCAAATGCATTCTATTTGTTCGAAAAAATTAGGTTCTCCTAATAACGTAAATCAAGAAATCAAAAGATTTTGTCATTTATTTCTCCGAGAATGGAAGAAATTATTGCTTCTTTTATCGTTTAGTACATTTTTCTAAAGAAGATACTACGATTTACCTTAATTTGAAAATTACCACCTTAAATCCGCCACTGGCACAACTGACGCAATTTTTTCACAGCAATTGTGTGAAGAGTACCTGACTCCAGTAATATATCTTAAATAGATATTATGCACTGATCGAATATATTAAAAATGTTTACAATTACCTATGGATCGAATTATGCGAGCGTCGAACAGCAGGGCTACCGCTATATTTAGAGCGACCCTGATCCACCAGCGACAGCGATCACCGCAATCTGACTAAAGTACAGACCTATATTATTATATATATAGGATCTGATAACTCCCCATAAGAGGTCATGTTCTGGTGAACTTTGTATTTGCATATTGCATCATAATTTGATCCAATCAGATAACGCGTTTCAAATGAAGCGCGGCGTATAAACAAAAATGGCGGATATTGAACGAGTAGTGGAAGAAGTTTTGAAAAAATTTGGCGTTAAGTGTTTAAAGGATGAACAGCGGATGGTTTTGGACTGCGTGCTTGATAAAAAAGACTGTGTCGCCGTGTTACCAACAGGTTTTGGAAAATCGCTCCCATTTCAAGCGTATTTGCCAGTGAAGAGAGCTTTACTCCGTGATGATAGCTTCGGGAAAGTAATTGTTTGCTGTCCTCTGGTGTCTCTTATGCAAGACCAAGTCAGAAAATTAACTTCCTTAGGATTAGTAACTGCTGCTTTTAAAGGTATGTATATATTTATTCGTTTATATTTATATAATTTAATTGAAATTGGGTCTCATGGCCGGTCTTAAATCGAAGTTCACTAAGGATCATCTAAATAATAATGGATAGTCATCATACTTATATATGCTTCTGACAAGCAGTAGACCGTTAACAATACATAAGAAATTCTTGCGTGAAATGTGTTATCCACTATATGTTGCACTGCACCGCCCAAATTTGATTCCAAGTTCACTGTTGAACTGGTTCATTTATAGTTATCATTTCATTCTTTAAATATTGTGTTGGAAATGTTAAGAATGTATAAACACAGTCACTCTTGAATGCTCCAGGCACAGACAAGGAGACCGATGAATTGATACAGGCAGGAAAAGTAGACATCATCTATGCATCCCCCGAGTCATTAGTTGGAGACAGCCAATGGAGATCAACAATACAAAGACTTAATGTAACTGTCATCGTAGTTGATGAATTCCACACAGTTGTCACATGGTAATGTCTTCCTATTCATGTATTTTACATTTATGAGAGTTCTTTAAAACAACCTGAGTTAATAAATCAAATGAGATATTGTATACTGTCAGTGCTATTTTTTCCATCAATATATTGATATTATTTTTTTTTTTTTTTTTTTTTTTTTTTTTTTTACATTTATTGACGAACAAATTGCTCACACGTCATTGACACAATATTTTGCTCCAAAGGTGTCTTAGGTCTTTATGCAAAATATGTAATCATATTACCCAACCAACTATCAGCATTGTAAATTCCCTAAACTATAATTATCTTAACTCTCATATTTTGTTTGATTTTTATAGACATACTTGGATGTCTTGAATTTAGAATATGTAAAAATAATTTTAAACATCATTAAAAACTGTTGCTTAGTGTACTGCAACCCATTTTTTTGAAAAAGTGGAAGGAATGTTGGTAGTTAAAATTTTTAAAACATGTTTAAATGGTTTTAATTTAGATTCTTATTCATAACCTTTATTATCAAATTTAGGGGTGGTCTAGAAGCAGATAAGGAGGATAAAGTGTTCCGAAAGTGGTTTCGGCGTGTTGGAGAGATCCGATCGTACTTTCCTGAGGCATCATTATTAGCACTAAGCGCGACTTGCACAAAGACAATTAAAAAGAGGGTGATAGAAGTTTTGGGACTGAAGGACTACACGAACATTACAGTTTCCCCAAATAAAGAAAACATCAAGTACACTGTGAAGAAAGTAGACCCTAACATTGAAAGTTCTTTGTTGTGGATTTTGGACTCATTTCGAGATTTAAAAAAGGAGTTCCCACGGACAATATTTTATTGCAACTCAATAAGAGATGTTGGGCGTGTGTACAACTTCATAGTGTCTGAACTATCAGATGTTAGTAACATTGAAAACATGGTTGAAATGTTTCATTCTGAAACAACAGAAGATAAAAAAAAGAAGAAGAAAACCCTTGAAAAATTGACTGAGGACAGTGTTTTGCGCATTATTGTTGCTACCAGTGCACTGGGAATGGGTGTAAATGTTTATGCATGTCACAATGTTATAATTTATGGACCTCCTAGGTGTTTGATAGACTTTGTCCAGGAAACAGGGCGAGTGGGAAGGGATGGGGAACAATCATGTGCCTTTTTGATGTATTATGGTCAACAACTACGGAATGTTGACCAGGACGTCAAAGACTTCCTCACTTCAACTGATTGCCGAAGATTGCAACTGCTTAAGACATTTCTTTCGGAGAGCGAGTTAAAGCTGGTACAAGGTACCAGAATACATACTTGTTGTGACATTTGTGATACACGATGTTCCTGTAATTCATGTTCTTCGACAATTTTAGAAAAATATATGACAAATCTGTCTTTAGATGATGTACATGTAATGGAAACCTCAAGCAGTGACAGTGATGCTGTATCATATGAGTATGAATCTGATGAGGATCTTGATGAGATTAAATCAACTTAAGGTTCAAATTTACACAAAACTTGTTAGTGTTTATTTTTTAGGTAAAAATTGTATTGTTTACAGTTTCATAACAATGCAACAGTTATCTAATGATCAGATACAAAACTGTTTTATCAGTCTCTAAAAGACAATGTCCTGTTTTCTTCTGCATGATACTAATTATAATTATGTGTACCAGAATGAATTGAAGCATATATAAATTACAGAGTAATGTTGGGATTTGTGAAGAAACAGTAAACAACACATTTTTTCTGGGACCCGTTTTCTTTGGGTTGATCAAGTCTGGGGCAAAAATGGTAACAATTGGCATTGTAGTTTTTAAGAAGTAGTTACAAATGTAAAATTGTTAATGGATGACGCACGACGACAAACAAAGACCAACAGCAATGAGTAATCAAAATTTGATTTTTTTTTTTTTAAAATATGGCCAACATCAAGTTGGATCTTCAAATATTGTAAGTTATCAAAGATGTTATTGATTAAATCCATGTTTATTCCATTTGAAAATTTAATTACTGTACATTGTATATGTGTGCATGTAAATAGGACAAGTCTTGGCGATAATCCTCCATAATATTTAATTTGATTTTATGTCTCATGTACCAGGTAGATAAACAATCACATCATTATAGTTGTTTATTCCTTAATCGACGGAATGGAAGTAAAGGTTTATGTCTGTATATCATGTTCACCAACTGTTTATAACTGTCTGCAAATGGATTGCTTTTCTGGACTAGTTCTCTGCACTTGAGCTTGCGTCCTTTATGTTGGGAAAAACCATCGATGTCAAAAAGGTCTTGTACAATCTTCCGAACATCAGATTTATATGAAGGTATGTTGTGGAATCCTTTTCTTCTATGTACATCATTAATCATGTCCAAATTTTTCACAGCTTTGATTAAAAGAGGAAATTGTTTCGAGTGCGCAATTATACTCTCCTTTGTTTGGAATCCAGAACAAGTGTTTTTTGTATCTCTGTTGACTAGTTCTACATACTCATCTAGTGCCATGTTCGAGTTCTTCCCACCTGACAAATTTATACAGCGATTTGCAATAAGTCTCTCTGTTTGAGGAGGCGGCAAGGTTCCTGATATGAGGCCTGTTAAATGGATGCTGCCGATAAGATATTTTGTTTTGTGGGTCTTGTTGTACAGCGGGGTCTCGTACTTAGCTGAGCGAATAGATCTATAGCCATCAGCCATATCCACTGCCGTATCAAGATTTCGATGTAATGCTGACAGACGGAAAAGGGCTATCAAATAATCAAAAAGTTCATCTTGCAATAGGTTTGCTTGTTTACTTTTTCGTAATGCTGGTTTGGAATGGCCATGGACTTCTTTTTCATGAAATTCTGCACTTTTGATATGACAGTAAGTTTTTTCACAGTAGTGGCAGGAAAAGCGACCATCTTTAAAGTTCCCGAACCAATAATTTTCTTCATGATCTGGATCAGACAATACTTGTCGCAACTCTTCAAACAAGTCACTGTCTCCAAAAAACCACTTGTTCACAATTCGTTCACATATGTTATTCATCCACTGTATTTTTTCCTCTCCTGTCCATTTGGAGAATTCATCAGGCAGTGGTATGCTCTCTGTTAAGTTAAGAAGTCCAAACTCTTTCAAGAAAAATGCACAACACATAGCATCAAATATAGTACGGTATAGCATTTTATATCCTCTGTAAGAGTTCTTTACTTTCCCCTTCACATTGCGTGCATTTAATATGTTCTTATAATAATACACTGTTCCTCTGTCATTTGCTGACTGGGTGCTGTATGTTTGCAACACAATTGCCTAAAAAAAAAAAATAATTGGTATATTTTTACCTATATTCATATCAAGTTCAACATTATTAACAAGATCATACCACATCGCTCACCTGATATCATGTGAACAAAGGAGGCCCATGGATCATATCGCTCACTTTAGTAACCTTGCATATTCGCATGTAAAATTGTGATCCCTATTGTGGTCCCATCTTACCCCTGGGGATTATGATGTTAAGAAACTCGAATCTCCATTATGTCGGGAAGCTTACATGTAATGTTAACTTTTCTGGTCCATTGGTTCTTGTGAAGAATTTTGAATGACCCCACCCTATTTTTGTGATTATCTCCCCTTTGAAGGGGGCATGACCCTTCATTTGAATGAACTTGAATTCCCTTCACCCAAGGATGTTTTGTGCCAAGTTTGGTTGAAATTGGCTCAGTGGTTCTAGAGAAGATTTTTAAAACTTGTTAATGTAATTTTGCTATTATCTCCCCTTGGACAAGGATGTTGCAACTCAGTTGAATAAATTTGATGCTTTATGCCAAGTTTTAGTTGAAATTGGCTCAGTGGTTCTGGAGAAGTCACAAATGTGAAAGTTTACAGACAGACGATGGACAGCAAGTGAGCTAAAAAGTGAACCTCACTTTATGAAAAAGGAAATCTTAGTTGATAAATATCTGTTATATCTTTTATTTTTAAGTGCACATAAGAAACTGTTTGACTTAATTTACCTCAAGGAAGTTCATGAGCCGATGAAAATCTTCAATTTTGGAAATGAATCCTTCAAACTTATCCAATGGATTTTCATTATTGGTCATAGCTTCTTGGGCACTCTGTATTCTCTCATCAGTCAATCTGTCTCCTTTAAAGTGAAAAAAAATTTACATGAGTTACTCTTCACTATCTTTTTCAATATTTCATTTCAAATAAAAATCACAATAATTCTAACAAATCTATATAACTGCAATCAGGGCTTGAAACTAACTTTTCACATCACCAGTTTAGCCAGACTGATACGATTTATTTTAAACAAGTCTGCAGAAATTTTTACCAGTCCACCAGGGTTTTCCAGATATAATTAAAGATATTTCGTTAATGTTATTCAAATAAAATAATGGGATTTAACTCTGTGCCTTGGACAATTTTGCAACACTAATCAGGTTTGTCTGATGTCTATAGAGGAATGCCAAAAGCAGAGTTTAAACAAGTTTTTCAAAATGACGTTTTAGAAAATTAACCAGTCCCATCGGACTTACTAAAACAAATGTCAATCAGTCTGCCAGACTTTTATCCAGTCAGTGATAAGCATATGTTAATTTTGAGCCCTGCTGTTGATGTTCCTCTTGAAATGTTCCCCTATTAATTTTTACTTGCCTCCAAAAACACTTCCTCAACTATTTCCCCAGCATCGTCAATGGGCACATACTTCTTTGATATGTCCTTTAGTAGCCTGATCACATCTTGGGTAACCATTTCATTACAATCAAAAAGTCCCAAAGAATACTGTAAAAACAAATGAATATGCATGTATTTGAACTGGATTTGTTGGAGATAAAAACATGCCTAGAATTGTCTAGAAATTTAGTATACATGTGTCTTACTTGTTCCGTTTTCATTCCTGAGAATTCACTATACTTGTGATTCAAGTGTTTTGGATATATATATCCAAATGCTCCGTTCAGCTGCTCAATATTTGCAATCACTGCATTGGCCACTAAAAAGGTCAACTCATGCAGAAGAATGTCCTGATCAGCTACTGAGGGAATAAAATCCACAGGAGTTAATTCTAAAATATCTAGGAGCTGTGGATCAAAAGCACAATTCAGAGAATCCACCCTATCAACGACTCCAATAACTTGAAACAGGTGCAAAGACAATGTCTTGTCTTGAGATGTACGAGAAGATGGAATAATATTTCTATCCCAATTGTCTCCAATTAGCTGATATTTCTTGTTTCCTCCTCGACTCCATTCTGTTTTGTACTTAAGTAGTTCTTCGTCCAAGTATTCGTCCCATGAATTCAGCTTTCTTCGCAATGTTTCTGGGTGAACTGAAGCACCAAATTTGGCAATCCTCTCGATATCCTAAAGAAACATGTAAAATCAATTTAATTAAAGCAAATATCACATGTCAAGTAATAGAATTTATCAATCATACTAAAAATCATACAAATGTATATATATGTAAGAATGCTGAATATAAAATTTAAAATATCCAATATGCTTTAAACCTTGACAACTGTATTAGAGTATATTGGAATATTTGTCCAATCTCAACAATGCTCAAGACTTAAAAACAATATATAATTATTAAACAGATATATTTGCAATTTAATAAATCAAGCTGTGCCTCAGATATTCAATAGCAATGTGTTAATGAATAGTTGTTTGTTTATCTGGATATCTGTCTAAATATGGTTTGTAATTATCACTTTTGAATATGGTAGACTAAAGTACCTTAAGGGTGCATCCTCCATGCATTAACACTAGTCCTGACAAGTACTGTACTAAAGACATTTCTTGAGATCTGGCATGCAGAATCTGGGACAAAGTGTACATTACAAGTTGAAATGGTTTGTTATTCACTTGGATTGGAATGTCATTAACCATTGCTGATACTATCTTCAGGATATTAGGGGCACGTATTTGTAGTTCTGTGTACAGTTTGTCCCAAGTGAATTCCATAACATTTTGAATTGATTTGTCTTGAAGCACACTTCCAGAATTTCTCTTGCACAAGGTTTTGCATTCATCACCTGCAAAACATGACAAAAATTGCAAGGCATGCTATTTGAAAAATACAAAATTTAATCAATAAAATCTACTAACATACATTTATACACAGAAGTTTACAAATCTGCTAATGACTGCTACCATATTTTTCATACATGTCTTTCTTAAATAAGATTTAAAAAGAGTTGATCACTAGACTTTCAAGTCCATACCTAAAATTGCTACAGAACCCTCAATTAGTTCTTCTGGATGACTTGTCTTTAAAAAGTCCCTCAATCCACTGCCTATGTCTTTTCCCCTAAAAACAATTTTGCAGACCTTCTTCTCCTTTTCATCGGTGATGAACCTACTTTTGCGACCACTTGGATAGTAAATACTAATCTGCAAGTAATTTAAGTACATGTACATTAAATAACACCTTTTCATTCTAAGCCTAAGACCATGACAATAATAACTAAGGTATGCAAACACACTACAGAGAATCTGTTCGTTGGATATAATTTTCATCAAACCTTTGTTTTTCATCTCAGAACATTGGATAGGAGATAAAAACTTCTATATCTTTATTTTGATATAAATTTTGTTAAATATAATGATTTTCTAATTTGTGTACCTTTTATCATAGTTGAGATTTATAGAAAATCCAAAATCTGAATTGAAGCATAATCTGAAAGAACAACATGCACATGCATAATTAGCAAATACAAAAGGTCAACTTATTTTCAAATTCATTCACAGCTACATCAACTACAAACAAGAGGCCCACAGGCCTTATAGGTCATGTGAGTACTAGTAAAAAAGTATCACTACTCCCAAGGGCCATGAAATCTAGAGAAAACAAATTCCTGTTTTGACTAAATTCTAATGTTCAGCAACAGTATAAAACAAGATGTGAAATTCACCGTACATCCTTTTCTGCTATTCCTAAGTATGCATTTAGATTTTATACAGTACCAGCAAAATTACACATAAACAATATATACAAAGTTTAGTCCCACCCTAGAGTCAGAACCCCTACCCTGGGTATCATGAAATTTACAATTTTGGTAAAGGCCTTCTCGCTCTACATAATTATGCATTTAGTTTTTCTTAAACATTTGCGGATCTAAAGAAGAATTTTGAAAATTAGTCAATTTTGGGCAGTTTTTGCCCCACCCCTAAGGCCCCAGGGGTGCAGGAATCCTGAAATTTACAATTTATGTCCCCTTTGTTCCAAAGATGCTTCACACCAAATTTGAAAAGAATTAGTATAGTAGTTATCAAGAAGTTAAATATGTTCAATTGTTATCAAACAACAATGGACAACAACCAATTGCAATATGAGTTTACTCAGGTGTCCTAAAATATATAGATCTGTACTTTAGTCAGATTGGGTTGTTCACTACAACATGAAAAAGCTTATCAAATCGGCGCAAACTGATTTAATTATGAAAGATGTGATGATACGTAATGAGTACATATGTCAAAAAGCCAAAAATATGCAATTGGGATTTTAAAAAAACATGATTTTCAAAAATTTATATCAGTAAATATGAACTGAAGACTGGTGGATTTGAACTTGTGATCTGTGGGTCACTCACCGGTAACTTTATCCACTGAGCTACGATGATAGACAAACAAACTGATTGATACAAATAATTTTTTAAAAAACATAAATCGCCATCTTGTGATGTAGTTTCATAAAAGTATAAGTCTTGATGTAATGAGCAACCCTTACAAGAGGCCTATGGGTCTTTGATCTCCTAAAAGTCTTCTTGTAGCCCAACCCTTCTAACAAACTTGCATCTACACTATGTCAGGAAGCTTTCCTGTAAGATTCGACTTTTCTCACCCAGTGGTTCTTGAGAACATTTTTAGATCAATCCATTCTTTCTTTCTTTTTTGCATTTCCTTCATTACCTCCCCTTTGAAGAGAACATTCCTGTGAACAAACTTGAATCCCCTTTACCCAAGAATTGATTTGTGCCAATTTTGAATGAAATTGGCTTCATGGTTCTGGAGAAGAAGTCAAACATGTGAAAAGTTTTTGGACAGACAGATGTGATCAGAATAGCCCACGTAAGCTTTCAGCTAAGGTGAGCTAAACTGAATCATGATTAATGAAATACTATGTTAGTGACTAAGTATAACATGAACATCTAGTAATGAACTGATCAGTAAAAACTTTTGCTACACTTTCAATTTACAAGTTAACCTCAATCGACCCATCTAAAGGTGTGGGTTGAATGTCGCTTTGGTCTCTATTAGTCTCAAAATCTAAAGATCGCTTAGATCCTTTATTTGTTGATGCACCCTCTAGAAAGATAAAATCCAGTATTTGTATACAGGAATTTTTGCATTTTCTTTTCATTCTGATAAGGATGTTTTATTGAAATCTATATATGTTAGATTCAAATCATCCAATGAAAATAATGTGTTATTACAGGTTATGTTATAAACTACTTACAATCCACTTTCATGAAATTAATCATCTTTTGTCCATTTATTATACAACTGTTGACATTATACATCTACAGTATAGTGCTATAAATGAGTCAAGTTCTATATTTCATTGAAAACAATCACTTTTCTACATATTTCTCATAAAATCATCTAAGGTCAATTTTTACACCATTAAAAATACAAATATCTGCAGTTTCTGGTCTCAATGTCTTGATTTTGTTTTCCTGAACAGTCAAACACATTATATGACTGTAGGAACACCGCACTCAATGATTTCATTCCATTCTGACAAAGGATAATATTTAAGGAAATGGAGTGCTCTAAGCTGATATTAAAGTTTCAGTTGTCATATTTCTGCAATTGTTGGTAAAACTTTAAAAAACATGAACAGAATTTATGTCTAAATGTTATGTATTATATGCTTTAGATTTCATAATAATTAGACCAAAAATGGATTCAGAAATATTTTTCAAATGAAATAATCATTGTATGGCATTATGCTGTATTGTGACATAACCTTTTGTTTCCATAACTGTGTTTAAAATCAAGTACAATGCTGTTTAGTAGGACAACATTTCAAACTATGACTCTGTAATTCCTTTTCTGGTCACATTCTGATTGAGGTTCTCAAGATGCTTTGTAGGATAATGCAGGTGCTGTGTATAAGAATGTGCGAGTTGTTGAACTGCATTGAGATTCAGATAGCTTTCAAAGACACATGTAACACACTGCCATGTTGTCACATATTTCCTATATGTCCCATATGTTTCCTGCAATTACTTAAATTTCTTACTGGCCTAATATAGTACCTTTAAAATGCTTCGTATATAGTTAATGTTGATAAATAAGCATTGATACACAATGTGAAACAAACCCATAGGTATATCCCTAAAAAAGTCAAGTACAACAGTTAGTATATATAATGAAAGCATGCACTTTCAGTCTTGAAACTTTTCATGTCACAGAAGTTAATTGTTTTCAAACAGAACGACTGCCAGGTGGACACACTGTAAGGTTTTTTTTTTTTTTTTTTTGCATTTCATGACACACCTTGATTATTAAAAGCTCTATTTAAATCAATCATTCATTCTATCAATTATGATTCACATATTTTTATACATACCAACTTGTTTCTCCTGTGGTGCAATAGGGATACATGCAGTATGTACAGGCATAGACAGCTGTCAATTAAAAATTATTTAAGATAATTTTTGAATGTCTAATTATATATTTAATGGTATGTTGACACATACAGACATTTGACAGTCACCCTAAGACTGGGGTGTATTGAATTCCTAAATTTTCCTTTGATCCACTAATTAATACACCTGATAGTAATTAGCATATCTAAGGATTTAATTTTAATTGTAAATAGTCTTGGATTGTGCCCGAGAGTGTGATGACAGTAACACTTCTTTCAAGTGGTATCTGTGTTTAAGACCAAGCCTAGAGATTTTTGTTTTCAATTTGTAAATGTTTACCATGTTTACATATAAATGTTAATATAACACCAATATGCTTAGATAACTTACCCCTGCTTTCGATGAATCCGTTCTTGTATTCGTCAGATCTTTAAAGGGCGTCAGTTGTACAAGCTTCATAACAGATACGTCGAAAGATTTCTTCTTCGTAGAGGGCACATGTGTATCCGGGCTCCGGAGCATTCTTTTCGTTATTGATGTTCTTCGGGGAGACGGCAGTTGTAACATTTTTGTTTTCAAAGTTCGCACTGCCATTTCACGAAAACGTTCTTTAACAACTGCATTTTTGGCTTCAATTTTTAAAACAGATTCAACCTGTCGATAACATTTTTTGCAAACCCCTCCAAGGCCTTTTTCATCCAAATCTGTCAACACACCCGTCAGTTTCCTGATATTCCCCCCACCTTTCTTCATTTAAACGCAGTTTAATTTCGCTAAACTTTTGGATTTTTTCACTACCGTCACTTGCTTTCTCAATTTGTTTAAAACAAAATCCACAGAGGATACACGCATCCGACAAAAGACATGTTTTCCTCGGCGTGGCACTTATCGACGCCATTTTTAATTGTGTTATTTGCTTATCGGAACTGATCGGGTATCATCTCATACGTATGAAAATGGAATGACTTCCGAAATACCAGACAAGCAAAAGGAAGTTATGATTTCATTGGCCAATGCAAAATTCACCAGAACATGATCTCTTATGGGGAGTTATCAGATCCTATATATATAATAATATAGGTCTGTACTTTAGTCAGATTGCACTTTGTCCCAGATTCTGCATGCCAGATCTCAAGAAATGTCTTTAGTACAGTACTTGTCAGGACTAGTGTTAATGCATGGAGGATGCACCCTTAAGGTACTTTAGTCTACCATATTCAAAAGTGATAATTACAAACCATATTTAGACAGATATCCAGATAAACAAACAACTATTCATTAACACATTGCTATTGAATATCTGAGGCACAGCTTGATTTATTAAATTGCAAATATATCTGTTTAATAATTATATATTGTTTTTAAGTCTTGAGCATTGTTGAGATTGGACAAATATTCCAATATACTCTAATACAGTTGTCAAGGTTTAAAGCATATTGGATATTTTAAATTTTATATTCAGCATTCTTACATATATATACATTTGTATGATTTTTAGTATGATTGATAAATTCTATTACTTGACATGTGATATTTGCTTTAATTAAATTGATTTTACATGTTTCTTTAGGATATCGAGAGGATTGCCAAATTTGGTGCTTCAGTTCACCCAGAAACATTGCGAAGAAAGCTGAATTCATGGGACGAATACTTGGACGAAGAACTACTTAAGTACAAAACAGAATGGAGTCGAGGAGGAAACAAGAAATATCAGCTAATTGGAGACAATTGGGATAGAAATATTATTCCATCTTCTCGTACATCTCAAGACAAGACATTGTCTTTGCACCTGTTTCAAGTTATTGGAGTCGTTGATAGGGTGGGTTCTCTGAATTGTGTTTTTGATCCACAGCTCCTAGATATTTTAGAATTAACTCCTGTGGATTTTATTCCCTCAGTAGCTGATCAGGACATTCTTCTGCATGAGTTGACCTTTTTAGTGGCCAATGCAGTGATTGCAAATATTGAGCAGCTGAACGGAGCATTTGGATATATATATCCAAAACACTTGAATCACAAGTATAGTGAATTCTCAGGAATGAAAACGGAACAAGTAAGACACATGTATACTAAATTTCTAGACAATTCTAGGCATGTTTTTATCTCCAACAAATCCAGTTCAAATACATGCATATTCATTTGTTTTTACAGTATTCTTTGGGACTTTTTGATTGTAATGAAATGGTTACCCAAGATGTGATCAGGCTACTAAAGGACATATCAAAGAAGTATGTGCCCATTGACGATGCTGGGGAAATAGTTGAGGAAGTGTTTTTGGAGGCAAGTAAAAATTAATAGGGGAACATTTCAAGAGGAACATCAACAGCAGGGCTCAAAATTAACATATGCTTATCACTGACTGGATAAAAGTCTGGCAGACTGATTGACATTTGTTTTAGTAAGTCCGATGGGACTGGTTAATTTTCTAAAACGTCATTTTGAAAAACTTGTTTAAACTCTGCTTTTGGCATTCCTCTATAGACATCAGACAAACCTGATTAGTGTTGCAAAATTGTCCAAGGCACAGAGTTAAATCCCATTATTTTATTTGAATAACATTAACGAAATATCTTTAATTATATCTGGAAAACCCTGGTGGACTGGTAAAAATTTCTGCAGACTTGTTTAAAATAAATCGTATCAGTCTGGCTAAACTGGTGATGTGAAAAGTTAGTTTCAAGCCCTGATTGCAGTTATATAGATTTGTTAGAATTATTGTGATTTTTATTTGAAATGAAATATTGAAAAAGATAGTGAAGAGTAACTCATGTAAATTTTTTTTCACTTTAAAGGAGACAGATTGACTGATGAGAGAATACAGAGTGCCCAAGAAGCTATGACCAATAATGAAAATCCATTGGATAAGTTTGAAGGATTCATTTCCAAAATTGAAGATTTTCATCGGCTCATGAACTTCCTTGAGGTAAATTAAGTCAAACAGTTTCTTATGTGCACTTAAAAATAAAAGATATAACAGATATTTATCAACTAAGATTTCCTTTTTCATAAAGTGAGGTTCACTTTTTAGCTCACTTGCTGTCCATCGTCTGTCTGTAAACTTTCACATTTGTGACTTCTCCAGAACCACTGAGCCAATTTCAACTAAAACTTGGCATAAAGCATCAAATTTATTCAACTGAGTTGCAACATCCTTGTCCAAGGGGAGATAATAGCAAAATTACATTAACAAGTTTTAAAAATCTTCTCTAGAACCACTGAGCCAATTTCAACCAAACTTGGCACAAAACATCCTTGGGTGAAGGGAATTCAAGTTCATTCAAATGAAGGGTCATGCCCCCTTCAAAGGGGAGATAATCACAAAAATAGGGTGGGGTCATTCAAAATTCTTCACAAGAACCAATGGACCAGAAAAGTTAACATTACATGTAAGCTTCCCGACATAATGGAGATTCGAGTTTCTTAACATCATAATCCCCAGGGGTAAGATGGGACCACAATAGGGATCACAATTTTACATGCGAATATGCAAGGTTACTAAAGTGAGCGATATGATCCATGGGCCTCCTTTGTTCACATGATATCAGGTGAGCGATGTGGTATGATCTTGTTAATAATGTTGAACTTGATATGAATATAGGTAAAAATATACCAATTATTTTTTTTTTTTTAGGCAATTGTGTTGCAAACATACAGCACCCAGTCAGCAAATGACAGAGGAACAGTGTATTATTATAAGAACATATTAAATGCACGCAATGTGAAGGGGAAAGTAAAGAACTCTTACAGAGGATATAAAATGCTATACCGTACTATATTTGATGCTATGTGTTGTGCATTTTTCTTGAAAGAGTTTGGACTTCTGAACTTAACAGAGAGCATACCACTGCCTGATGAATTCTCCAAATGGACAGGAGAGGAAAAAATACAGTGGATGAATAACATATGTGAACGAATTGTGAACAAGTGGTTTTTTGGAGACAGTGACTTGTTTGAAGAGTTGCGACAAGTATTGTCTGATCCAGATCATGAAGAAAATTATTGGTTCGGGAACTTTAAAGATGGTCGCTTTTCCTGCCACTACTGTGAAAAAACTTACTGTCATATCAAAAGTGCAGAATTTCATGAAAAAGAAGTCCATGGCCATTCCAAACCAGCATTACGAAAAAGTAAACAAGCAAACCTATTGCAAGATGAACTTTTTGATTATTTGATAGCCCTTTTCCGTCTGTCAGCATTACATCGAAATCTTGATACGGCAGTGGATATGGCTGATGGCTATAGATCTATTCGCTCAGCTAAGTACGAGACCCCGCTGTACAACAAGACCCACAAAACAAAATATCTTATCGGCAGCATCCATTTAACAGGCCTCATATCAGGAACCTTGCCGCCTCCTCAAACAGAGAGACTTATTGCAAATCGCTGTATAAATTTGTCAGGTGGGAAGAACTCGAACATGGCACTAGATGAGTATGTAGAACTAGTCAACAGAGATACAAAAAACACTTGTTCTGGATTCCAAACAAAGGAGAGTATAATTGCGCACTCGAAACAATTTCCTCTTTTAATCAAAGCTGTGAAAAATTTGGACATGATTAATGATGTACATAGAAGAAAAGGATTCCACAACATACCTTCATATAAATCTGATGTTCGGAAGATTGTACAAGACCTTTTTGACATCGATGGTTTTCCCCAACATAAAGGACGCAAGCTCAAGTGCAGAGAACTAGTCCAGAAAAGCAATCCATTTGCAGACAGTTATAAACAGTTGGTGAACATGATATACAGACATAAACCTTTACTTCCATTCCGTCGATTAAGGAATAAACAACTATAATGATGTGATTGTTTATCTACCTGGTACATGAGACATAAAATCAAATTAAATATTATGGAGGATTATCGCCAAGACTTGTCCTATTTACATGCACACATATACAATGTACAGTAATTAAATTTTCAAATGGAATAAACATGGATTTAATCAATAACATCTTTGATAACTTACAATATTTGAAGATCCAACTTGATGTTGGCCATATTTTAAAAAAAAAAAAAAAATCAAATTTTGATTACTCATTGCTGTTGGTCTTTGTTTGTCGTCGTGCGTCATCCATTAACAATTTTACATTTGTAACTACTTCTTAAAAACTACAATGCCAATTGTTACCATTTTTGCCCCAGACTTGATCAACCCAAAGAAAACGGGTCCCAGAAAAAATGTGTTGTTTACTGTTTCTTCACAAATCCCAACATTACTCTGTAATTTATATATGCTTCAATTCATTCTGGTACACATAATTATAATTAGTATCATGCAGAAGAAAACAGGACATTGTCTTTTAGAGACTGATAAAACAGTTTTGTATCTGATCATTAGATAACTGTTGCATTGTTATGAAACTGTAAACAATACAATTTTTACCTAAAAAATAAACACTAACAAGTTTTGTGTAAATTTGAACCTTAAGTTGATTTAATCTCATCAAGATCCTCATCAGATTCATACTCATATGATACAGCATCACTGTCACTGCTTGAGGTTTCCATTACATGTACATCATCTAAAGACAGATTTGTCATATATTTTTCTAAAATTGTCGAAGAACATGAATTACAGGAACATCCTGTATCACAAATGTCACAACAAGTATGTATTCTGGTACCTTGTACCAGCTTTAACTCGCTCTCCGAAAGAAATGTCTTAAGCAGTTGCAATCTTCGGCAATCAGTTGAAGTGAGGAAGTCTTTGACGTCCTGGTCAACATTCCGTAGTTGTTGACCATAATACATCAAAAAGGCACATGATTGTTCCCCATCCCTTCCCACTCGCCCTGTTTCCTGGACAAAGTCTATCAAACACCTAGGAGGTCCATAAATTATAACATTGTGACATGCATAAACATTTACACCCATTCCCAGTGCACTAGTAGCAACAATAATGCGCAAAACACTGTCCTCAGTCAATTTTTCAAGGGGTTTTTTTTTTTTTTTTTTTTTTTTATCTTCTGTTGTTTCAGAATGAAACATTTCAACCATGTTTTCAATGTTAGTAACATCTGATAGTTCAGACACTATGAAGTTGTACACACGCCCAACATCTCTTATTGAGTTGCAATAAAATATTGTCCGTGGGAACTCCTTTTTTAAATCTCGAAATGAGTCCAAAATCCACAACAAAGAACTTTCAATGTTAGGGTATACTTTCTTCACAGTGTACTTGATGTTTTCTTTATTTGGGGAAACTGTAATGTTCGTGTAGTCCTTCAGTCCCAAAACTTCTATCACCCTCTTTTTAATTGTCTTTGTGCAAGTCGCGCTTAGTGCTAATAATGATGCCTCAGGAAAGTACGATCGGATCTCTCCAACACGCCGAAACCACTTTCGGAACACTTTATCCTCCTTATCTGCTTCTAGACCACCCCTAAATTTGATAATAAAGGTTATGAATAAGAATCTAAATTAAAACCATTTAAACATGTTTTAAAAATTTTAACTACCAACATTCCTTCCACTTTTTCAAAAAAATGGGTTGCAGTACACTAAGCAACAGTTTTTAATGATGTTTAAAATTATTTTTACATATTCTAAATTCAAGACATCCAAGTATGTCTATAAAAATCAAACAAAATATGAGAGTTAAGATAATTATAGTTTAGGGAATTTACAATGCTGATAGTTGGTTGGGTAATATGATTACATATTTTGCATAAAGACCTAAGACACCTTTGGAGCAAAATATTGTGTCAATGACGTGTGAGCAATTTGTTCGTCAATAAATGTAAAAAAAAAAAAAAAAAAAAAAAAAAAAAAAAAAAAAATAATAATATCAATATATTGATGGAAAAAAGAGCACTGACAGTATACAATATCTCATTTGATTTATTAACTCAGGTTGTTTTAAAGAACTCTCATAAATGTAAAATACATGAATAGGAAGACATTACCATGTGACAACTGTGTGGAATTCATCAACTACGATGACAGTTACATTAAGTCTTTGTATTGTTGATCTCCATTGGCTGTCTCCAACTAATGACTCGGGGGATGCATAGATGATGTCTACTTTTCCTGCCTGTATCAATTCATCGGTCTCCTTGTCTGTGCCTGGAGCATTCAAGAGTGACTGTGTTTATACATTCTTAACATTTCCAACACAATATTTAAAGAATGAAATGATAACTATAAATGAACCAGTTCAACAGTGAACTTGGAATCAAATTTGGGCGGTGCAGTGCAACATATAGTGGATAACACATTTCACGCAAGAATTTCTTATGTATTGTTAACGGTCTACTGCTTGTCAGAAGCATATATAAGTATGATGACTATCCATTATTATTTAGATGATCCTTAGTGAACTTCGATTTAAGACCGGCCATGAGACCCAATTTCAATTAAATTATATAAATATAAACGAATAAATATATACATACCTTTAAAAGCAGCAGTTACTAATCCTAAGGAAGTTAATTTTCTGACTTGGTCTTGCATAAGAGACACCAGAGGACAGCAAACAATTACTTTCCCGAAGCTATCATCACGGAGTAAAGCTCTCTTCACTGGCAAATACGCTTGAAATGGGAGCGATTTTCCAAAACCTGTTGGTAACACGGCGACACAGTCTTTTTTATCAAGCACGCAGTCCAAAATCATCCGCTGTTCATCCTTTAAACACTTAACGCCAAATTTTTTCAAAACTTCTTCCACTACTCGTTCAATATCCGCCATTTTTGTTTATACGCCGCGCTTCATTTGAAACGCGTTATCTGATTGGATCAAATTATGATGCAATATGCAAATACAAAGTTCACCAGAACATGACCTCTTATGGGGAGTTATCAGATCCTATATATATAATAATATAGGTCTGTACTTTAGTCAGATTGGCGATCACCGCTACACCGGTATACCATCAATCAAAATGATTTTATGGTAGAATGTTTTTCCAAACGCGGTTTTCAATTCCCCACATCCCTTTCTGTTGATCTTTTTACCTCTGATTAGGAAATTTATTGAAATAATTCATTGTTTTCTAAGGAACTCTCTGATACCGGTACTACTTCCTGAGGTGCAATGGGGTGGACGTTCGGGTAGCGCATAGGTACATGTAGCGCTTTGACTTCTCATCGCCCCTACCCGAGTTTGATTACCGTGATCGGCAGTGGTTGTATGTGAGATGGTATGCCGGCCGTCCGCTCGGACACGTTAGTTTCCTCTTGGTTCTCTGGTTTCCTCCCACATAAATGACGCCCTAGCGCAAACATCCGTGCATCAAAGGACCCCATTGGAAATAAGCTTTCGAGCTTTCATGGGTTATCCTTGGTATTTATGTATGTATGCTTGTATGTATGTATATACCGAATAAACATTTATTTATTTACCCATATGTGAAAAAAAATTGAATTGGGGGTACATATGTAGTCTTGCTTGCAAGTGAAATAAAAATGAAAAAATGTCGCGTAGGGTGTCGTTGAAATCCGGTGTCGGTAGACGAGACGTAACTTAGAATATTTCCGAATGAGTTATTTCGCATCATTTCTACAAACAGATAGATAATAGATAGATAGATAGAGAGAGAATAATTACCTTAATTTTGCACCTTCACTTCTGTGATTGGGAGGATGGTGGCCTAATAAAATGATAGCAGATATGGGGATAAATGAGCAATGATAGCTAAAGTTGACTTGAGACAGTAGTATGTTGTAAGGCTTCTGTCTTTTTTCTAGCTAATGGAATGTCTAGACTTAAACTTATCCCTCTCAGATACACGCCCCCCCCACCCCCCCCCCCCCCAATGTTATATAGAAATTTGTAAAACTATTTGTAAATGTTTAGATATTGCTACAATCTATATTTACCACAACATTTTCCTATGAAACCACTACCTTTATTTCTTCAAATAATTAGATATATCTTCAATTATTTGAGTTTATGATAATTTGGCGCTCCATACTGATCCTTCTCATTTATTCTGCGTCTGCTACGGACTAGAATAATCTAGTAGACATGCGCATATAAAAGGAAACAGTGGTCCGATCTAATGGTATCACATCGGTAATTGTCCAATCAAAATGATTAGTCAATAACGTAGTTCCATATAATATATATAAGAATTTTTTTCATGCCCGAGTTTTCTCATTTCCTCTTCTTCTCTTCTCTTAATTTTTGTACCCCTCATTAGGAAATTTTACGCAATTTGTAGAAATAATCAAGTGTGTACAAAGGAACTATTTGATGTTGGTAGCTGAGGCTACTTCCTGAGGTGAACTTCGGCTGTTTACACACCTGTGAAAACACGTGGATTTGAATGCAGTCTTGTTTACGGGTACAATTTTTCGAAAATGTCGCGTAGGGTATTGTTTTTCCGGTGTCGGCAGACAAGACAGGTAACATAGAACATTTCCGACTGCGTTATTTGGCATAAATTTTGCAAACTGATTTT
Organism: Ostrea edulis; assembly: GCF_947568905.1. Classification (NCBI taxonomy): domain Eukaryota; kingdom Metazoa; phylum Mollusca; class Bivalvia; order Ostreida; family Ostreidae; genus Ostrea; species Ostrea edulis. The sequence goes on along the minus strand of NC_079165.1, from coordinate 88,331,284 downwards.
TAATTTAAAAAAATTATCTCAATTGTAAGTATATATTGAAAATAATTACCGGTGTGATACCTAATACAACCTATTCGAAAGAAGAGTTATCGGACTTTGGATATGAAAAGTTAACCTGTACAAAACAACCATTATATTATTGTCAAAACATTTATAAATGTAAATATTCTGGAATATCCATTGTTTCACATCTATAATCATCATTTGAAACTTCAGGTACCCAAATATTTCAACATGGTTAATGGTTATTAGAGACCTGTTCATATTTAGTTTATTTTGCAACATGAATAAATATATATACATGTATTCTCGATACTGTCCATGTTTATTTGGAACATTACTCTGCAAGTTTTTAATTGTAACTCAATTTACCGTAACCACAGAATTATAGATTTTTTTTGCAAAATCATGCGTTTTAAAAACATAACTGTGATGTCATTTGTCAAAGGATCGATCGTTTTCTAATTCCTACAACCACTATATAATTATTGAAAGTTTTAAACAGTATAATTGCTTTAAAAATCATACATATGTATACAAACAAGTAGCACTATTTTTGTTACAAACAAATCTGAATAGAGTTTGCAACTCAACATTGGTACATCATTCACTTCTTTTTAGACGGGGTCACGTGACCCCGTTATTAGTTTACTGTCAGTCGAGGCCTCAAAACGGAAGCCGTGCGGAGAACGCATGAATTGAATCTACGTGGCGGAAGAAAAGAGTGCATTAAATTGCGCTGATCATTTTGTCCACATATTTGAAAAATATAAGATCAATATTTTGAAGAAAAAAAACCAATCTTTTTATTTTTCATTGATTTATTAGATGAATTCGAATTATCTTTCAAACAGAAACAATTGTTTTCATGAGCAAATATTCTTACTTTGTTTACATCCGGTCTTTTTTACGGAAGAAACCGAGAATATGCGAATGTATCCGGAGTTTGTCGTGTAATTTATTCTATGCACGCAAAAAATAGTTTTAATGCAAGCCAACAATATTACCCCCCGACAACTGTACAAGCGAGTTCTTTTGGACGTTTTTCTTATTTATTTTGAGGTCTAAGGGTCAAAATCTCTTTTTCACTATATACTGTAGATATACTGTAGATTTGAGCTTGCCTCTAACTTTTATACATGTACTTGCTGGTGCATGTTTATCAGACTTCAAATCCTGATGACATTCAAGATTCATGTTGCTTTTGAAATCCAAAGGCCAAAGGTCAAGGTCATTATCACACTAAATACCTATTGCGGTCATTCAAAGCTTCATACTTATAAACTATATAAAATACGTGCATGTTTTTACCTCGTGAATGCAAGCGTGCATAATTTTCCAAACTGCAACTCGGCCATACGCATCTTTGATGCATAATATTTTGAAATTATATAATTTACAGCTCTTTATATTATATTATTTTAAAAAAGATGTCTGGCTTGTGGACTTGTATATTTATGATTGACTATCACATGTATATATCTTTCATTGCATAGGAAACTTCTAGTCCTAATGTGTGTCAAAAAATTTGAAATTATGTAAATATTTGTTAAAATGTTTACAATTTACATGTACATATTTACAGCTCTAGTAGTTTAGAAACTATTTTTATGCCCCCGAGATCGAAGATCAGGGGGCATATTGTTTTTGTCGTGTCTGACATTCTGTAATTCTGTCTGAAGCTTTAACCTTGCTAATAACTTTTGAACAGTAAGTGCTAGAGCTTTGATATTTCACAAGAGGATTCCTTGTGACAAGACCTTTCCGTATGTACTAAACCTTTTGACATTGACATTTGACCTACTTTTAAAAAGATTGACATTGGTCATTACTTCTAAATGGTAAATATTACAGCTTTCATGTTGCACTTGAGCATTTCTTGTGACAAGATCTTTCTACTGGTACCAAGATATTTGTCTTTGTGACCTTGGCCATCTTCGGAATTGGCCATTATCGGGGGCATTTTGTGTTTCACAAACACATCTTGTTTTATACAAGTTTGGAGTGTTTGCATGTCCATCTCATTATAACATTTTCTGTGATACTGAAAATAGCGATGAAAACTCAGCATTGCAATTTATTTAACCCTGATCAGGCATCAGTCTGTATTATTAACTCAAAATTACACATTGCAACAGTATTATATTCTTTTCACAATCATAGTTCACTGTTCTGTATCGATGTTATTACTATCAACAGTAATGCTTTTACAATTGTTAATTGTCCAGATACTGGTATATGCATAACATTCTAAAATGCCTGAATTTGCAGCACTTCATGTTATATTTTTTCACTTGAGGGGACAGTTGTCTGACTTGTGGACTTGTTTATTTATGTTGGACTGTAACATGTAAATATTTTTCATTACATAGGAAACTTCTAGCCCAAATGTGTGTCAAAAATTGAAATTACTATGTTACCAATTTTGTTACAATGTTTACAATTTACATGTTCTTGTTTACAGTTTTAGTAGTTTAGAAAATTGTCTTTACTAAAGAAAGAATTGGAGTGTTTACATATCCACTTGATTATAACCTTTCATGTATTATTGACAGGTTGTATTGTGCAATTCCAAAGTATGCCATTATCAATTTTATCTTTAACATTTGGTTTCATTATGTTGGTCCATAAAAATTGATCTATTAAACATATACTGTCATATGTCAGCCTATCATATGTTATCTTTCTGTTCTGTTGACATATTAAACTTTGTTCCATACTTTTATCTATATTTCTTTTCATTTACTTTACTATAGCATTCATGCTTTTCACAAGAGTTCAGCACCTGATTTGGCTATTATATATGAATAGCTGAAGAGCTAAGTGCACAAGTTAAAATGGCGACCCTCACTATAAGATACAAACCAAGAATATTGAGGTTTAATAAGGAAGGAACTATCTCGGCGAAATGATAACCAAGAATATCGAGTTCTGGATCATATTGATTAAACAAAACTGGCCACAAGACTAGGAGGTCACAATACAAGCATTCCTTTAGATATTCGTTTTGGCCTCAAAACCATAAAAAAAGGAACAGACTTCAAGAACATTTCGATATCGAACACTTCTTTTCTTACCGGTATATCAAAAACACGAATAGGAAGTTGTACGTAAATCTGCATTTCAAGAACTATGTCTGATTAAAGTATTTGTCTAGAGAGTTTTCATATGAATTGTCATATTAGCATAACTGCACCATTTCTGAAAGTTATGCATTGAATATTTTGACCCCGTCTTTCAGTACTTTGATTATTACATGTGTTTGTTGGTAAGCAAGCCTCAGGGAATCTAGTTTTTCAAAATCAAAGATTGCTTATACCTATTTATAACACATCTAGCATTTGAAGAGATTGGGATGGGGGAATTTGATTGATGTCATCCCCCCCCCCCCCCACACACACACTTCTTTCTCTTTCTCCCTCTCATTGTAAACAATATTCTGCTCATTACTGTTCTATTCAAGTATAGAGTAAATTTTCGATCTTGAAAACTTTGTATCAAAATTTTAAAACATGCTATATAACTTACTTATATCCCAGACTTGCCTTCACTTTGTCGCCTTCACAGCTGGTAGACATCTCATAGGAAACGCAGCGACGGAAATGAAAGCCACAATAACAACCGAAAACAAAAGAAACAAGAGGCCCATGGCCACATTGCTCACCTGAGTCACATTGGCTCATATTTAAAGATTTTGCCTATATGTTCGCATCACAGGCAACTGTATCGCTTGGGCTCGAATCTACTATTAAAGAATAAAGGTATAGAACTCTAAATATAGGGAACCCTAGTTAGCCGTTGTAAAATCAATAAACCAAATGATATAAAATTATACTCTGTATTCTAATATATTCATATATAACCAATCTACATTATCATCAAAATTCATCCCGAAATTCCGTATATTTCCCAAGATTAGCTGCAATAATGTAGCCCTATCCAATTTTTTTTAATTCTGACGTTTTCGGGATAGGGCTACAATACCATAGGATCTCCGTAATGGTGCAAAATAATTTTATGAATAACCGATAATAAACTCTGTGTATTCACTGTTATGATCGTGTGCAGGATTGGACAAAACAAGATGGCAGACGGAATTTCCAAACAAAGGTAGGCTCTTAAAACTCTTCATTTTACCGACTTATTAGACGACGAATTTATGAATTTAAAACACTGCCGGGCCAGGGAGGCATCATTAAGTTGATTGGTTGTTGGAATTCTTACTCATGTACACGTACAACTCTAAATTCATTGATCGAAGTTGACGATGTTGCCTCGATAGAATTCGAAGCGGGCGAAGATGTTTCTAATCATGTTTTCATGCATTTTCAGAAAGATACTTTTTGGTAAAATAGACTCTGCACATATCTTTTGATGAAAACTTGAACCAGTGTATGCGATTTGTCCCTTAAATTGCCTTGGTTAGATAGATATCTTGACTTGAACATTTGCTAATGTGCAGGATTGGACTGTGGTCGTTTCCACGATATAAGTGCCGGATTGGACCTCGATTTTGGTTCAGGATTGGACCCTCTTTTTATCTTTATTTTCAAAATCCTTTATATTTTCGAATCTCGACTTCACTTTATCATATTTTAGTTTGATTAATGTATCTTATTAGATTCTCAGACATTTCCAACATGACCATGGTGTATTTTGAATTTTTTTTTTACTGTTATCAAATTACATCGTCGTTTAAGTTCCCAACGACGACAATTGCTACTGTAAAAATATTCATTCGCTATCTCCTTCAAATTGAACCAATATAACAGATCTATACATGAATCACCAATCTTTGCTTACGACAGATGTAACGTTGACTGTTCGTATCCAGGATATATAAGGCCATTTTGACCTATAAAACACGTGAGAAATTATCATCATTTTATAATCCTCTGTAACAATATATATTCGACGTTTCCTGAATTCAATTAACCCGCTTACATATTCCCTAATTCCAAACTCTGTTATATAGATTTTCTCCTTTGTTTCAGGTATCAAGCCCTAGAACTTCATTCCATGAGATGGGTACACTTCGAATGTGCGAAATTGGTGGTGAGGAATTCAAGACCAATTCTGAATTTCGTAGGCATGTAAAAAGGAAACATCAATCAGAGAAATTGTCTTCGTTTGTGACCAGTGCAACACACGCTTTTGCACATTATAAAAGAAACATGAAGTAAAAAAAATTACATTGTTTTCTGAATACACGAAGTGTATACATATACCATGGCAGCCGATTTATATATCCGTTAATGTACATTATGAAACGATTATTTTTACGGTATTATGCTTTGTTTTACAGAGATACTACTAATCTTTTACATTGCATTTTACACATGTTGATTTGTTATTTCATTGAACCAGAAGTGTTCTTAATTTTTACTTGTTATTAAATATATTTCAATGTTATTGCGTTTGTATTGAACTGATAACAACTAGTGAAAAATTTGTATTGAAGAGTAACCTCTCATCTGAGCAGCAAATATTGAAGAAGAAAAAACATCATGGACAAAACTGCTTTTCATTTAGGTTCATATTTCAGCTACAGGAGTGATATTGCGAATTTCTGAGAAAATATCCTTTTTATTTTCTTTCATCATTATATGCACTCTAAGGTTGAATTCAATGTAATTACAAGAAACGAAAGGTTTTTAAATACAAAAATACTGATATTTACTACATTCCAACAAACACTTTTACCGTAAGTAATTATCCTTGTAAGTGAGTTGGCCTCGATATCTTGCACGACATATGCACTCAAGATTATTAGAATTAAAATGATAGGGAAATTTTTCAAAAGATAATAAATCCCGCTTTAACAATCAAAACTGGTTCCAGCAGAAGCATACATATGAAAGGAACAAGTGCATGTGGACAAATGATTAAGTATTGAAAACATGAACATCTCAACATCTTATAGTCTTTATTGTCATTGAACAGCTTTGTGAAATGTAAACCATCATGCCTGAAGAGATTATTATACGTCAAACCATGCTCAGTTTTAATAATTCCATGCAGATATCACAAACGTTAAGTGGTTGGGAATCGAACATGGTTTACATGTGTATATACAATATAAATGTATTTGCTTCTGAAAAATGAAGACTTTTCAACACGTTGATCTTCGAGAACAAGGCTCCTTCTAACGTGTGGCAGAACTTTAGATTCATGTGCGCGGTGAAATTCTCAAACACTTAAAGATTTTCGAGCTGGCTCTTCCGGCTTACTGATAGTTCCTTGCTCCACGTGCTCTTTTAGGTTTGTCAAAACCATGGTTTTAGTAGGAGACATAAAATAGAACACACTTCATTCACTTGCAACTTTTAAGCTTAAGGAAGTCCGCTCCTGACTGGATCTGTAAGAAGAAAAAAATGCATATATTTAAGAAAGGGTCCAATCCTGAACCAAAATCGAGGTCCAATCCGCCACGTTTATCGTGGAAACGACCACAGTCCAATCCTGCACATTAGCAAATGTTCAAGTCAAAATATCTATCTAACCAAGGCAATTTAAGGGACAAATCGCATACACTGGTTTAAGTTTTCATCAAAAGATATGTGCAGTCTATTTTACCGAAAGTATCTTTCTTAAAATGCATGAAAACATGATTAGAAACATCTTCGCCCGCTTCGAATTCTATCGAGGCAACATCATCAACTTCGATCAATGAATTTAGAGTTGCACGTGTACATGAGTAAGAATTCCAACAACCAATCAACTTAATGATGCCTCCCTGGCCCGGCAGTGTTTTAAATTCATAAATTCGTCGTCTAATAAGTTGGTAAAATGAAGAGTTTTAAGAGCCTACCTTTGTTTAAGAAATGCCGTCTGCCATCTTGTTTTGTCCAATCCTGCACACGATCATGACAGTGGTATTAGTCCCAAATGTTGTTTACACCAAAAGGAGTACCAACTTTGTGCTCGGGCATGTCTAATAAAGGTGTTTTTCATTAAATATAATGTACAGCATGCAAAATTCTTCGTCTGCTCCGCCGTGCTTGTTATCGCGAGATCTCGTAAGTGGATCTAATGAAAAACCTAAACATTGACAATCAGCGAGAACATGTAGTTACTCGAGCCACTTCGACAAAGAGAGGAAAATCATATTGTTGCAGAAAGAATTTACACTCTGCTGTTCGGTTTTTAACTTGATATTAAATTCAAACCTTTTCAATACCGACGAAATAGCTTTCGCCTCCATACTTGTCCATTGATGTAAATACTACCTTATATGGCATATGCAAATGACTTGACAATCGGAAGTTTATATACTTCAGTACATCAAACATGGCGCACAAATATGAATCGAGAAATTGGAATTTATTGAAATTGTTGAAAACGGTAGAATAGAGCCTCGCAAATCTTAAGTTGCAGGTTGTAAATTTATATATTGACTAAGAAACATAGAATATCATTTTATTTACGTAAAGAAAATCAGGAAATGTATAGAATGAGCGCAAATGTTGCGGGAGTGAATCTCTCCCGCATTTGCACCATTACGGAGATCCTAACGAGTTGTAGCCCTCTCCCTAAAAAAAAAAAAATCAGAGAGGGCTACATTATTGCAGCTATTCCCAAGATATGCAGAAATGAATTCCGAAAAAATGCCTACTATTTTTGGTCGAATTTTAGCTGGACCCTGCCACTATACGACTAAACAGAATGTTTGAGCATTGCAACAAGCTATTACATAGAATTCGCAGCATTAGGTATCATTTCTAAGTTGAATTTCTTACCCCAATTCATGAACTGAAGTCCATAATAGTTCCAAGTGACTGAAAATTTTAAAACCGTCTGTACTTTCACCTATCACAGCATTTTAACCGGTGCCATTAACTACCCAAATTAACATCAACATTTTAAATCGTCAAACACATGTGTAAATGTGGTTTGGATGAAAATAGACACAATAAGACATTTTGTATCTTTTATATAAAGACTTGTCATTAGCATAATTTATGTACTATAATGAATTAATATTGATAAAAATTAGTATTTGAGTCTCTAAATCGTTTTTGGTCATTTCATCCTTTTTGGGTTATTAGTTGCACCGGTCACAATGGCTGTGGTAAGTGAAAGTACAGACGGTTTTAGAATTTTGAGTCACTTGGAGCTATGATGGACTTCAGTTCATAAATTGGGGTAAGAAATTCAATTTAGAAATTGACGGACAGACAGACGACGGACAACAGACGATCAGAAAAGCTCACCTGAGCTTTCAGCTCAGGTGAGCTAAAAAAGAAACACCCAAAAATTCACACACATACCTGATTGTGGGTGAAACGGCATTACTATTATGTAATACCGACGAGTGGCAGCGTGACATGGGTAATTAAACTGATTATTACATCACAGGTTGACAGGACAATCTACACTCTTATAATCATATCAAACATAAATGTTAAAATAATGTGTTGTTCATTTGGGTTTTTTTCTCTTCCTTTTCTATCATAATTTGATTTTAACAAAAATTCTGATTAATTATTGATCCATGGTATAAAACACAGCCTAAAAACAAAACACGTGGACACACTAAATGGTTTATATTCTTTTCAGTTGTCTCCTTGTCTGCTAAATGTGTAGCGTGCCTAAAGGATAATTTAATCTGTGATTCACTGTGTCAGACGGCCATTGAACATTTAGACATTTAATCTACGAATAACCATTGCATCGACGATTCCGAAGACAAATTGAATATAATCATAAAATCTGTGTAACACTGACATAAATCGCCATATATTTGTGATTAATTACTTGTGGACAATATCAGTTTGGTTTATTGTAAATTTTGATGTTTTGAACCCCTCCCCCCCCCCCCCAAAAAAAAAACTCAGTCGGTACGATTCTCATTCACAAAACCTACCATTCCTTTTATGAACCTCTACACACTCAGAAGTTGTATCACTACGTCCCAAAGGGGTTCCTTTCATTTCATGCAGAATCGAATCGTAATTATATTGGGTGTTGTAATGTGATAACTCCCAGTTAGAAATAAACACCATTGAAATGCAACATCTGTGTAACATAAATCCTTAAAAGATAAAAGTAATCAAAATTTTGACGTAAAGTTTATGGTCTTGAGATCTAATATCCTTTCCGGGGCTATGGGAATTTTACTGAAGCTGTCATGTTTGTTGTCGTCTGCACATTAGTGTATAAATTCGAAACGAATATAGTGTTTTCCGGAATACGGTGATCGGTCCGATAGACAGCTGGTCAAATCCAGAATCTTTTGTCCAGTGCATTGGGTGGCAGAGGACAGTTTTTTGGTTTTTCAACATGTGGAATGGGGGTATACATCTAAGTCAAGTTATGACAGGTTAACGAAAAATCATACTACCCTGTTTTCTCAATATTTGTATTTCATATTAGTGTAGTTATCAAATTAGGGCCCTAAATTAAATGTCATCCATACATGCAGGTGTTGTTGCACAAAACATGCCCTGAGCAGGTGCCCCCTTCTTGCTCTGATTTTCTGTCATTTGGGCTAAATCCGCACCACCCCCACACCATCACAATACCAAGCGAGGGGATATAGACGTTGTGCACAATCAATAACCCTGTCTGACCTTCTTAAAAATCTACCTGTTATATGGGGCCATCCACCTTCCCTCTGAGCTACCTACCTTTTCATGGACCCTAAGCACTCAGCTACATTTGAAATGTATCCTAAAATTATTCTACACATTTTTACACATGTAATATCACTTCAAATATGGGGTATCTCCATTTTTTAAGAAACTTGACCGGGCCTTTAATGCGAAACTGTCCCCTGCTACCTTGCTTTATAGTAACTTGGATAGTTAAGACAGACGAATATACAGAAAAAATAATGATAAAAAAATTCATATTTAACAAAACAACAAAATCTGCGAGACAGTCTCATTAGGCTATAAAACAGATATAGAACAACAGCTGTTTTGTTTGACCTCGAACCTGTTGCCGTCAATCTATATGACGTGTTAAGTGTATCTGCTGAAACGGCGTGCATTTAATCAGAAATTTATATAGTTTTGGAAATAACTCGTTAAAAATAAACTTCATTCCAGTACACTGTAACATAAGTAGGCTATACTATTAATGTTAGCCATTACTCCTTTCATACTTCCACCTGTTCACGCATGCGTAAATACGCAATGAATACAAATACAAATATTGCCACCACCATCGTACCGTCGTCAGCGTAGCATCGAGTAATCATCATTGTAGCGGTGATGGTACGATAGAGCACTTGACAGCCATATGATTCCATAGCAAAAGAATGAAAGCTGTGAATTTAACTCGATAGTATTTAAACTTATCTAACCGAACTGGAATGATTTCGTCCAAAATATTTGACAAAGATATCTATGGGAATTTTAGTTCACATATATAGCATTGATTTAAAATGAATATACGTGTGAAAATCAACAGGGGTACGATTTAAGGGGATATGATGCTGAGATGAAAGTAATTAGATTTTTCTGAAAATCATTTTATCACAGAAAGGAGGTCTCTCCTGTTTGAAAAATGACAATTTTTATACATGTCAATGAGTTCGTTTCCATGGAAACAACCCCTGAACCTAACAATGTTGAAAAAACACAAAAGGCCAAAATTTAGCAGTTGTAGATCCAAAAATATGTGCAACAAACAAACAGGCTGTGATATTGCTATATTTAATGGCCATCATACAAACAGTCTATGTGGAGACACTATTATGTGAAAATATTTTCCACGTAACGCAAAAACAAATTGCCCAAAATTCAGTCCGAATTTCCTCAGAGCCTCTAAAAAATATCTTTTTGAGGATAGTTTTTTAGGAAAATGGTCAAAAACATTTACTGAATGTAATTAGATTTTAATTATTTTACTATGCTGTAAAGATGGCATCCATAGCTATAGGACTAACCAAAATATTGGCATGTCAATGAATTGGATAAAAAGATATGATGAACTGAAGGTCATCTGAGGTCATTGAAAATTGCTACAAATATTTTTCTTTCTCTGAAACACATTTTTTTTAAACATCAAACAACGTTTAAATCTTATGTTCTTAAAAGTGGTTAATTTGTAAAAATATTTTAGTTGGTATAAAAACGAATTCAATGTGGAAAGAAAACAGTCTGAATTTCCTCTGTCCCCCCCCCTTTTTATTTGCATTTTGGGCGTAAATTGTTCAGATAAACGCCAAAAACTCATATCCTGTATGAATATATATAGAAGTTTTGAAATTTCATATAAAGAATGCATAAAGGTACCAAAACCAAACAAAAAACAACACTTAAAGCAATACAAACTGTAACTGACGGTATTTTTTCAACTATCCAATTATTCACCAAATAACACCTACCAATTTAACTAATATAATCCCCAAGATCTGAAGAAAAATTCTGCAAAATAAACAAGGGAATATTGTTTGAGAGCACACCTACAATGAGCGTTTCGTATAAACCGCCATTGTGTCATATACTCGGACATGGGAACGATGATTGCCGAACATAATCGGGTTGCTGAGACCGAGGCCATATACAAAGACGGAAACTGACGCGAGTAACTACACGCGTGTCGTTTGTTTTAGAATATTACGTTGTTTCATGAATGACTAGAAATACTATGCAAGTGTAAAAAGGTAATAATTACGCAAATGTGCCACTCAAATGAAATTTTGATTGTGAATTTTCTATGAAATTGGCATGTTAAACTGTTTACAAATCTAACACGTGCTCAGTGCCTCTCTTTCGCTTTTTCCGAACTGGTGACCTCCAAGGTCAATGCACATCGGAGGTTACGATCAGGAATTACTGACAGGATGACAATAATTCATGAATCTATATTTTCTGCTAATTTGACGGGTTTATTGCTTCCGAATCACTCTGATTCTATAAAGTTATATATATTCAATCACATATATGTTGACTATTTTTTCTTTTATTTTTTGATTTATTTTCCGTCAGTTACAGCTTGTATTGCTTTAAAATCATATCACCGACCAACCTAAATGTTCTGATCTCATTAAAACTTTAATACTTTAGTGAATCGTTAACCACAATAATCAAATGTTTGGCTCAAATTGTTTTGAACACAGTCTTATTTTGCTTTGAAAAAATAATTCAAACAAGTAGCAATCTGACATCCGATATTGATACCGTAATTGCACATTAGTATTTAATAATCAAAGATAGTCTTGTGCCATTAGTTGTAATTGAATCAGTGCATGTAATTCATTATAGTAAAAGTGTAAACTGTGAAAAATGCAATAGAATTGACATGAATCAACGGATGATGGACACATACTAATTAGATCATTAAAATGATTCAACTAGATACTCACGTAAAGAAATTACGTATCGCAGATCTACATTATGTACCCCTCTGCAAATATTGTTTTAGATGTATGTGTAAATTATTTTATTGCTATTGATTCTAACTATTCTAAAATTTCAACTGCTATATTCTGGTGAAACCTATTAATGTTTCGAAAAGGGAGGGGATGTAACAAGTTGGGCGCACTAAACATTTTCATAAAACTATTAATGAAAGTTGAAGAAAACGAACAGTGATCAATTTCATAACTCCTATAAGGAATACAAAATAAAGAGTTGGACAAACACGGATCCCTGGACATACCAGAAGTGAGACCAGATGCCTAGAGAGGGGGGGGGGGGGTGTACTTCATCTCCTCTAAATCCCCTACTTTATTATTTTAAAAATTTATACAAGAATTATAATCACATGTTTGGTTTTCTTTCTACGCAATCTGCGGAGGGGTCGGGATTGGGTCTATTCAAATATGGAATTTGCGTAACAAATATGCCCGTTTCAAAGTAGAGGAGAGGCAGTCTAGAACACTCGTTTAAGTCAAGCCCCCCCCCCCTCCCCCTGATCTGCAAATGAAAATTAGATGGGTAAAATACACGTACTATGTTAGATTTAAAGCATACAATCATTATTTGATGAGAGCAGCTACAGGATGATAAAGTAAGTTTTGATTTTGCCTATTCCGCATTTCCTCCGTTTTATGACGTCAAGGTGTTTCGACACGCATCGTCCGATCTAATTTCAAATCCAAACATCTAACTATATATAATTTTGATTCAAATAAGCAATTAAACTTACGTACATTTCAATAATTTTTGCAAAAAAATGCATCCACACCTCATTTGGACTTTCTTTGATGAGTAAATCCATCGGTAATTAAATTCCATCATGCATATGCAGAAACCAGTGCTAAATAATTCGTAGCCTGCTTTGTATATCTCTACTTATTATGGTACATGAGGTTACATGTATCATAGATGAACCAATGAATTGCATTAAATAATTCACAAGACGCAGACAGTGTATACATGTACCTATGTGCCGACAAAATATTTAGTCCTCGGGTAAATATATTTTTCAATTATTTTTATTATTTACGAAATCTCGAAATATAATACAAAATATTTATTATTACTCTGGCATGATAAAAAATTTGCAGAATTTTTAGCCCCAAGTTTATTGTCGTTCAATTTGGCTATATGTACTTTTAAAATTGTGCAGAGATTCTGTTCGACGTGTTGCGACTCCGTCTTTCATTTCTATTTTGAACAGAATACACAGGTCTAGAAATATATAATAACATGTGATACCACGACATCTGTCAAACTCTGTCTGTTGTCAACGTAAGCAACGTAAACATGGCGTCAAAAATCACGCGCTTGTGTCGTTACCTGATATTTTCTAAAAACACGTCATAACGGCATTCATACAAAATTATTTAATCAAAATAAGGCCCCAACTGTTATGATTTATGCTTTTGTATTTCGAGAATATGACTTTAGTCAAAGTCATAATCAATATATGTCACGACAATCAAGACCTACGTACGTTAGTTCGAGTTGCGCAGTGACTTCAAAAACGTTACAATGATATCTCTTTAACTGGTAATCTAATATGTCTGTGTCAACAAACGAAAGGAAATAAAAACCCACTGCTGTAAATCGAAGGAGTGGATTTGGAGTTTTATGGGATGTCCCATTTTTTCCAGAGAGTCATACCCATAGTTCTGCACTTGTATGTTACTTTCCTAAAGTAAGATGAGTCAGTTAAATGTGGAAACGCAAAACATCCATTCCACTAGCCCCAAAGAAACTGAAACAGTTTTTATTTGATTTAACGCCTAATTTTACACAAAGTATTCAATGGCGTTGTACATGTATAATATAAAAAGCTTTAAAAGAATAAACAATACATCATATACATGCAAACACATTCTACATTTACTAAACTAAAAACATGTACATTAAAACTGTCTAAACAAATGTGTTTTCAGTTTGGCTTTAAAAGCATGTAGAGATTTGGACTGTCTTATTTCAGCCGGTAAACTGTTCCACAGTCTCGGACCAATGGTTCCGAAACGTCTATCACTGAAAGTTTTACGCCTGTTAAAAGGAACAATGTAGCAACTCTCAGAAGATTGAGCGGAGTGCAACTTTTTATTTGGTACCTGTTTCGTTAAAAGTTCTGTTAAATACAATGGCGCTTCGTCCACATGACACTTATACATGAAGGTCAATAATTTAAATGATATTCTAGAATCGATAGGTAACCAATGTAGGTCAATGAGAGCATCCCTAGAGCTGTCAAATTTCTTACGATTTAATACCAGTTTCGCACCCATGTTTTGGATTCTTTGCATTTTACATATTTCAGTCTGTGCTATGCCGTATAAAATCACATTACGATAGTCCAAATGAGAAAATACTAAAAATAAAACCAAAATTTCTGTAGATTCCTTTGTCAAATATTTGCGAATACGTTTAATCCTAAGATAATTGATCATAGCTGTTCGGCATTTCCTTTTTATATGTTCCTTAAAATTTAGAGTTTTATCCATATATGTACCTAAGTATCTTATATAACGTTCTGGTTCAATTTCATCACCATTAATGTTAATAACTTTTGTGCTACATTTATCCAGTTGCCTCCTGTTGCCAAATAAATTGAATTCGGTCTTTGATGTGTTCATTTTCAGTTTATTTACATTCATCCAATCGTTAATGATTTCAGAACATTTTTCAAGTTCTCGGATGGCTTTGGTTTCGTTGTGAATGGAGGTAGGGTTAAACCGTTTATTTGTAGTATAATCATCCGCTAATCCATAGACTGAAATTGTCGGAGGAATAACGTCGAACAATGTACCCACATACGTAAGGTACAACCAAGGACCTAAGCAGCTCCCCTGCGGAACACCACACTGTAACTGACGCAGTGATGATGACGTAGAATTAATGCACACTCGGCAACTACGCGGCCGCACGTATGAATCGACCTAAGTCAAAGCCGAGTCAGTAACATCGTATTGTTTTTTGAGCACATCAATAAGTATTTGATGATCCACTGTATCAAACGCGGCGCTGAGATCGATCGCTATGAGAGCCGTAACTTCCCATTTCTCCATTGCATTTAACAAGTCATTCACGAGTCTCAACAGAGCGGATTCGCAAGAATGAAAACGGCGATATGCAGACTGGTTTTTTGGAAGGAGTTCATGGTCGTTAACATGCTGGTTTAGTCTGTAGAGCGCGGCTTTTTCAATAAGTTTTGACAGAAACGGCAAATTACTAACTGGTCTATAGTTCGCGTATTCCAGTTCAAGACCCACCTTCTTTAACAAAGGCCTAACGATAGCTTGTTTCCATTTTGACGGGAAAACACCCTGCCTCAGCGATAAATTCACAAGTTTAGTTATAGGTGGTAACAATTCCTGTAAATGCGATTTTAGAACTCTGGTTGGTAAAATGTCCGATTCGCATGATTTCGTATGTAGTTCACCAATCAGTTTCTTTATTTCGTCATCCGATACTTCCCGAAAGAATCGAGCGGTGGCACATCTTTAGTAAGAGGTTCAAAATTACTGAAATATTGTAATGACTGCCTAATTTTGTCAATTTTGTTTATGAAATAATCTGCGAATTTCTCCGCGAACACGCTATCGCTATTTTCATTGGACATAGGGTTGTCGGACTTAGTACCAGTAAGTTCAGCAACTAATTGATACAGTTGTTTCGAATCTCCTTTGCACTAGTTTGCAGTTTAGGACTTTTTCACTAAGGGTTTTATTTTTCTCACGATAAAGTTCATAATTGTATGTGTTCCGCACTGTTTTCATCGCTTCGTACTGATTAGGTTATTTGTATTTTCTCCAGACCCTCTCTGCTTTGCGTGAAGCGTGTTTAGATGGAGTATATTTTCGGTCAACCACGGTTTGGGTTCTCGGATGATCTTTGTTTTTTCCTTTATAGGAGCGTGCTTATCTAAGATTTAACCGATTGTCATTTCAAAATGCTCTACAAATCCATTCATATCTTCACATTCGATCGAGATTTCATTTAAATCCTGCCCAAACGCTGACTTGTCGATATCTTTAAAAATTCTCCGAGAAACCGTTTTACTTTTGATGCTTTCCTTTTTAACGTTTGTAATGATTTTGACTACACAATGATCTGAGATAAATATACCCGGTTGACAAGATCGTATTTCTTTACCACTGATTACTTCCGTGATGACCAGGTCAAGGGTGTTTCCACCGATATGCGTACTAAGGTTGACATGCTGCTCTAAACCCATTGCGAAAAGTGAATCCTTAAAATCTGAAATTACAGCGATTTCTTCATTTATATGCAAATTAAAATCACCCAGGATCAATAAATTTGAGTAGTTTGGTATAATTTCCTCCATAAAGAGACAGAATTCTGTAACAAATTGCCCTGTCGTCGGCATGGATGGGGGTCTATAAATTCCGACTATGTTTAATGTTATGTTCTTGAAAATTAGTTTCCATATACCGTATTCAAAATTCCATGTACCGTATTCAAAACAACGATTCACACCAGATTTCATCTTGCGCATATTCACACCGGTTCGACATGTTATCGCGATACCGCCACCGATTCTGTTTTACCGATTGGTTAAGCTGATTTTGTAACCGTTTTGATTTAAATCACACGTTTCAGATTGATGCTGCTTGTCATCGGAACACCATGTTTCAGTAAGTACAAAGTCCACTTTTTCCTCTCTTAACAACTGACCGATGATAACGTCCTTATTCACTAAAGATTGGCAATTGAGCGTAATTGCGCTTACCTTGTCTTTAAGATTGTTCAATGTATTGCATATGTTTGGATACGAAAGATTGCTAAAGTTTACACCTTTTTGACCCTTGTCTTTATGGTCTCTAGGGCGACCAGAACGTTTACTTCTGTATCTCAAAATTCTAAATCGTTTTAACCTGGCTAAAAGATCTTTGTCAGGTAAAGTTAATTGCCTGGGCACTGAGCGAAGACTCACCAGTTCCAAAGAACCGTTATTGGTCAAAATTCCGGAGCTTGAAGCGACGGGATATTATAGCTTTCGAACAGGACATTGGCGTAGCACTGTCACAGGCAATAGCCTATTCAGAAGCCCTCATTGTGACTAAAGCTGCCAAAATTTTAGATGAAAATGCTTGAGCATAAGATATCCTTTAATACAATTTTGATATAGAGTCCACTGAAGATTTCGTCCCTTCAATACTTTTAAACTTTGTTTGCATGTAACAACATGAGGCGGACCTAGAATCACAACTGAGATTTGGTTCATCAAAGACAGATTTTACAATGGCCCAACTGCTACAATTCAACTGCTATTCGAAGTTCAGATAAGGCTGTAAGATATCTAAACATTCAAGTGATTGTGAAACGCCTTTCCCTATCTGACTAGTTACATACCGATTGTTAGGCCATTCTTGGCACACTGATTTTGACTACGGAATATTCCTTTTAACCTGATCAAGATATAGGGTTCACGGCGGGTGTGACCGGTCGACAGGGGATGTTTACTTCTCCTAGGCATCTGTTCCTACCTCTGGTATATCCAGGGGTGTGTGTTTATCCAGCTCTGTGTGTTGTATTCCTTTATAGGCGTTGTGAGATTGATCTTTTTTGTTATCTTCTCCTTTTCCTATATATCTTGGTTTGTCACTTTATGATAAAACAATATTGATACGATTGGTAGAAATCCTCCACGAACATGGTCTAAGTATTTCTTATGACAGAGAACTGGAACTGTCCTCACAGCTAGGGGATGCAGCTGTTAATACATGTATGTATACGGCTGATGTTGTTCTATGTCCATCTGATTTACGAAAGGCTATATTCACAACAGCTCCAATGGAGAATATAGACTAAAACCCTTCATCAACAACAACTACGACCTCGTTGCATGGTACTAGTATATCGGTTTTCCACCATCCATCGTCGGAAAACGAAGGTCAACCACGGAAAATAGATCATGTCGTTAGAAAACCATTAAAAAAGTCCCATAACTTCCAGATTCTTATACTAATATACATCCTGACTTTTACTACGACAGTCAGAACCACCTTCAATGAACAATCCTATCATCCTCCAGCAGCTAAACTTAGAACCTGAATTTGATTGGTTGAGAAGAGTTAGCCTTGTTGATTCTGAAACTGACAAGATTGTGCAACAACTCAACTTTATGACAAACGTGATGATTTCAGATTCTCCATCGTCAACTTCTCATTATTAAGTAGCAATATTCCATTATCATCTGCATATGGTGTTTATATCTCTCAATTGATTCGATACGTAAGGGGTTGTTCTGCGTATGATCAGGTTTTAAATTGAGGCAGGCTACTGATAATCAATGCTTACTCCTCCTAAACACCTGATACCACCCCTGGTATATCCAGGGATCCGTGTTTGCCCAACTCTTTATTTTGTATTCGTTATAGGAGTTATTAGATGGATCACTGTTCGCTATCGTCACCATTCATACTGCTATAATGAGAGGCATTGATTTTGTAGCAAGTATAACGTCGTTTCTTCCATTACTCAGGGATGAATCACATTCCGTTGCTACCATACGACATGTTCTCCACAGAATAAAAGAAATTATGTTCAATCTAAATCCCGGACAAGTCCCTGTTACTGCTGATGATCATATATATGTATGCAACAGCAAAGTAGATACAATGGCGTTGGCCAGAAAGTTATGGTGAAGATAAGTTTATCATTATGTTTGGTGGACTTCACATTACGATGACAGTTTTAACGTAAACCCACCCTTTTGTGACGTCATAAGATTTCTCAAAGTCAATGATGTAATAAGATTTATGCATGACAGGAACATAAATTTTGTTGGAGTCTTTTTCAATAGTTATTGTAAAAATTCTTCTTGGCCATAAACTATTTCAATATTCTTAGTTATATATGAATAATCAATTATATGTTTCAAAATATTGAACCCAAAGGAAATAACTCTGTTTTCATTGAATTATTGATCAGATCCATTATGCAACATATTTCCTTTATTTTTCACAAACTTTTATATATGAATAATCAATTATATGTTTCAAAATATTGAACCCAAAGGAAATAACTCTGTTTTCATTGAATTATTGATCAGATCCATTATGCAACATATTTCCTTTATTTTTCACAAACTCTTTGCGTATTTTTTTAAGGAACAGTTTCATAATTGTTATGAATACTATTGTATTGATTTAATCAGATTCTGTAAAAATTTGATAATGCTGTTTAAGGAAAATTGCGATTTTCTGACGCTGATAACAGGTATATATGTGTGTTAATTGATAAAAAAAAAAAAATATTGATACCGCATCATACTTATTTTATCATTTCTATTTGTTACTAAGATATATTATTTGAAGAATCAAATATAAGATAGAACCTATTATTCTAGAGGGGTGGAATTACCTTAAGATCATTCGGTACTCTTGTTGATAGTGGGTGGACCGGTGCTTTAGTCGAGTCCGGTGTAGCAATCTTTTTGTCGGCGTCTAGTGTAACATGAACACGTCAAATGCACCAGGTAGCAGCTTGTTGCCTCTTTAAACTTCTACAAGATGCGTACAATGAACAGTCGATAGTTGGAAGAGACAGAAATCTCCCTCAACTTGAAATGAATATTATTTGAAACTGAACTGCTGAGTTACTGCTTTGATAACACTATATTGCTTTACATGTGTTATTTTTACATTAGCGACCATCTTTTAAAAGATTCATAATCTTAATTTTATTACTGCAGAGTTACTGTTTTGATATCATATTTTGTATTATTGAATATTCTCATCCTCTTCGTAGTCCGTTGTTGCGTTTATTATGACCAGACGTTTTTGGTTTTTATGCATTTCTGACACCAAAAAAAAAGCCTATTCAATCGAGATGGCCTATGTCAATTTCATGTCGGTAGCCATCTTGGATTTAAAATGACCGCCAATGTAAAATATTCCTGAGAGAGAGAGAGAGAGAGAGAGAGAGAGAGAGAGAGAGAGAGAGAGAGCATGTGTGCAAAGTTTCATGCTTCCATCATTAAGTGCAACATTTTTACAGATTCTGTCTAGTGTTGTATAATCGGAAAAAAAATCATAATCGATTATCGGATAATAATCGAATGTGTTCAATCGATCGATAAGCAGATTAATCGAAATCTTTACTTTCCAATGTTCTTTTAAATTTATTTATAGGAAATAAATGTAAAGGGTTTCCATCTTTTATTTTAACATGTAAACAAAACTACAGAATGCAGATGGGTCTGTAAAGTTGCTACTTGCAACTATAATAGAAACATGTCAATAAATGACAATAAAAGTCTTCATTAAACAGATTTGTTGTGTACTTTCCTGGAAGAAAAATAAAGTCTCCATGTTCAAACTCAAAGACTACACAGTATGTGACCAAACACATATTTTAGTGTTAACTAACTTCATCATCATTGCATTTGTTACATGCAACTACCAATATTTCAAATTCTTGTTCAAAAATATCAACAAGTCCACATGACTATGATGCAGCCTGTTTCATTTCTTGTTTACAATTTCACCTGCAAGACTGAATATCCTCTCACTAGACACAGAGGAAGCAGGAACACAGAGATATTTTTTGGCGATTAGAGCTATTCTGGGGAAGAAGATTTCATTCTTCTTCCACCACTCTAAAACATCTTCTTCAATAAATTTGCATCCAAAAAAAACCGCTCAACTTCCAAATATGCAGTATTCTCTGTGGGTTCCTTCGTTTCTCCTGCAATTACAATATCATCTAGCCAATCGTCAGTATCTGCAGATTTTAGTTTTAGAATTTCTGTCCCACTATATAAAAAGAATGCACTCTGTTTTGAAATATGAGTGACTTTTGGTCTCGTGTCGTGAAGATGACTGCCTGTCACGCTCTGTCCTCTCTCAGATTTTCTTACTCTTGCCCAAGTTTAGTCTCTTCAATCTGTACAAAACAGACACCACAATGAGTAACATTTTTTTTTAAATTTTACATATTACGACTGAAACCAAAGGAATGCAAATTGTCAAAGATACTAGTTTATATTTTTATTCCTGTATCATTAGAAATAGTGAATTTCGTAATTTCATACCTTTTAAATATATGATAACTTTATCAATAAAGTAAGTTTTTTTGTTGTTGACATATTACACTACTATAGCGAATTCTAATTAAGAAAGATAATAAATGGAGAAATAGGTTTTCACTTTCCCTGTTCGCTAAACACAAATCCACGGATCGAGTGTACAAACTTTAACAGTTTTATCGGAATTAATATATTTCGTTTCTGTAAATTATGTTTAAAGCATGACTTCCATCAGCCGATCACAAAAATATAATGATGGTTTTTAGTTTGAGAATCTCTGTTTTCCTGGGGGAGCGTTGTTCCTCGGGGGATATAATTGATCCTTGATGGAAATATTGACCAATATATAACAATATACATTAAGCTCAATTTTCCTCCCGTAAATAGTGCTAAACTTTTCAGCAGCAAAAATCACTTTCCTTTTATTTCCGTTCTTGACTTCTTGTAAATGAGTAAAACACACATTGGCGAAAGTTAATCGCGGATACTCGTCAGGGTCTGAGTGAAAATTCAACATTATGGATGTAGATCGTATCTTCAATGTTTTTATTTGCGGAATAAAACGGTGTTCAACTGATTCTACATAATTATTCTCCATTTAGGGTATTTAATGTTTTCTCACCAACTCCTTCCATATGCTCTCTTCAAAATTGATTTTTGAATTCTACCGTATTTACTTCTCCTATTCCTGGCCATTAACACACGACTGGCACATGCTATTTCTACCTGTCTCAATAGACCTTTCTACTTTTCCACAATGCCTTTCTACCTTTTCCACAATGCTTCGCTACAGCTATCTTCTCCAGAAAACCCTCCAATGTTTCAAAATTTATGTTTAACCCCCGCGAATTTGCTATCACTTTTAAGCTCGCCATCTCTCGCACAAGACCTTAAAGCTTACTATTTCTCCCATTAGACTTTCTGTGAAAGGCGAAAATAACGAACAGTGATCAATCTCATAACTCCTATTAAGGAATACATAATAGAGAGTTGGAAAAACACGGACTCCTGTATATACCAGAGGTGGGATTAGGTACCTAGGAGGAATAAACATCTCCTGTAGACCGGTCACACCCGCCGTGAGTCCCATATCTTGATCATGTAAACGGAGTTATCCGTAGTCAAAATCAACAGTGGCGGATTTAGAGGGGGCACAGCCGGCGCCCCCCCCTCCCCTAAAATTTTCAAATTTAAGGTAAATCGCGGTATCTTGTTTCGGAAAATGTACTAAACGATAAAAGAAGCAATAATTTCTTCCACTCCCGGAGAAATGAATGACAAAATCTTTTGATTTCTTGAATTACTTTATTGGGAGAACTTAATTTTTTTCCCAAAAAAACCCTTAAAATTTGGGTCATTTTATTAATTTCACCTTATTAAAATGATAGAAAATAGTACAAATGACTAAGTTGGAGAAATATTTCAAGCCCCATAAAATCTGTAAAATCCAGGAGCTTCTGGGGGCTTCGCCTTCTGGACCCACTGCCTCATAAAGTGGCGCCCCCCCCCCCCCCCCCCCCCCCCGCCCCGTAACCCCTGATCAATGTGCCAAGAATGGCCTAACAATCGGTATGAAACACGTCAAACAGCATTTGACCCAATGATAGGTTGTAGTGGCAAACTAGATCGTTATAAGGACCCTAGAATTTGCGAAATCTCTCCTATAATACGCCCCGATCTCTCTCACAAGACCTCTATATCTCTTCTACAAACTTCTCTATATCCCAATAAAACCTCTTTATCTCCCCCTTATAACTCTATCCCCCGTTAAAAAACTCTCTATCACCTTCACAAAGCACCCAAAAGACACCTCTGTCATAAAACATCTCTATATACTCCTCGGTTTTGTGTCTGGACTTAGTTTTGGGTCATTGGAAATCTTGGCTGTCTTGCTTCCTCTCGACGAACGTTCACCTTTCGTTACAATAGCACTGCTGCTTCCTTTACTGGCATCTTTTTGTCCTTTTTTTTTTTACTCTGTTCTGTGCATTCTATATGTATTTCCCAGGGAGACGTTGTGAAAGTTACGCGTATTCCGGCTGTGGTAGTTTGTTTCATAGATTGATACAGAAACAACAGGTATAGAGTGCCTGGGGTTTTCTCCCGTGTTTCCGGATCATTATACATATCTCATGTTTTACTCAAGCGAGTGTAGATTAATACAAATGACAATTTTTTGTAGATTTGATGTCGTCAAATTGATGTGCAACATGATTACTGGTATAAAGTAAATACAGCGCTCCAGCAGATAAATAAAGTGGTAAAACAGAACACACATCATAAAGCTTTTTATTCATTTGCTTCCAATACTACGGTCAGTTTTCTAGCTAATGGGAATAATTTTGCAAGTTTAGTAAATGTATATTTTGTTAACCACGGATGACAGATCAGCAGTCGACATGTAAACCTAATGAACTACCCAGCTAGGCGATTATATTTAAAAGGAATGTACATATATTGCTGATATTTATTATATAGTTGAAGTATTTTACAATCTTTGGGCAATGCACTTCCTCTCCTTTGTGATTGGTAGAAAATGCATGATACGAAAATTCTAATTTATTTCATTCGTTGAAATTCTGTTCAACACAAGGGAGATAATTTGCTGGTGATCTTATTTACGTACGACTTCACAATTTCACAAGATTTTCAATCTTAAATAAGAAAGAAAACGAAGCACAGAAAATTGCAATGTACTTTGATCTTATTCTTAGCAACTATCAAACACGTTTCTACAATTCAAGAGATAACAGAAATAATCTTTATGCAGGTAGTCTTTAAAATTTTTCTCGAGAAAAATGTGGCAATTATAAGCTAATCAGTGTATTTTATTTCTTATTGTGTACGTGAATTTATTTTAAAACACACTGAACATCTGCTTTTCACTTTTTTCCTTGCAGTTCAGAAAAACCCTATGCTCTCTATTTTTATTACAAATACCATGTCTGCTTCAAGGTCATACTTCAAAAAGTGTTATACAGTAGTTTCTAGTAGGTGTTTTTAAAAACCTTACTTTACATGAGATTTACCATTATAGAAAATTAATATTGTTAATAGATATATCTAAGTGTCAAATAGACACAACAAGAGATACTTCCTTCTCACGTAGGAGTTTTTGAATAAATTCTCCTTCATAAGATTATAAAAACAGGTCAGCTAACAAAGGAGCACTATTCGTGCACGTGATACATTTATATCAGTTTACAGTTTACTGTCGCAAACGTACTGTGCGACTACATATGCCGGAAGTGGTGTAAATCAAATGTGGATTCTAAAAAATTCTAAAGAACTTTAATTTTAGTAAACCTGAAATCAAAAAACTATTCTCAAATCAACAACATCAAAAGGTATGACTTTCCAACTCTTTACACGACCATTCTTCACGATAAATTAAAGACTAGACTTTTGGACATCATAGACAGTTGCTTCTTCGACAGAAATGGAAAACGCAAATATTCCTATCTAGTGATCAGTCATCGAAAAAATTTACTTTGTTAAACGCCACTCTGATTCCACGCACAAGTACTCTGAAGTTGAAATAAAAAATATACTGGATTTCCTCATTGACAATATCTTCAGAGGTTCCAACAGTTTCGTTTAAAATCAGCATTTCGCAAATTTTATGGTCGTTATAACGATCTAGTTTGCCAATACAACCTATCATTGGGTCAAATGCTGTCTGACGTGTTCCATGCCAATTGTTGGACCGTTCTTGGCACGCTGATTTTGACTACGGATAACGTTTACCCGATCAAGATATAGGGCTTACGGCGGGTGTGACCGATCAACAGAGGATGCTTACTTCTCCTAGGCACTTGATCTCCCCTCTGGTATATCCAGGGATCCGTGTTTGCCCAATTCTCTGTTTTGTATTGCTTATATGAGTTATGACATTGATCACTGTTCGTTATCTACGCCTTTCATAGAAACACAAGCTTAGTTAAAGCCATTATGACGATGTAATGTATAATAGAGATTCATCAAAGGGAAATAACTCTAAATATTATTACTCATGGGGAGCTACCTGTATAAAATACCAAGTGACAAAGGCAACCCATTATAATCTTTGATAGTGATTTTCTAAGTTTATAGAAATTATATGTCAGTGGCGTAGCTTCCATTAAGGCAACCGAGGCAGCTGCCTCGGTAAAAAAAAAACACAACACCTTTTACGTTGTTAAAATGTCGATAGCTTCTGGGGGGCACAGCCCCCCAGACTCCCTGCCTCGGTAATATTCGAACCCAAGCTACGCCTATGTATGTGATGTTTAGGCTGACATCAATACTTTTTTTTTTCAAAAATTGAAGCGCAGAAAAGTAATCTTTTCAGCACATACATGTAAGTTAGAATTTGTTTTGTACAATAGCAAACATATCTGTCCTCACTTCAATGATCAGATTGTGATATCTGACCTTGAAAGTGAAGGTCAAGGTGATACAATATCCTTTCTGAATCCACTTTAGAAAATAAATCGCCTATAAATACGAGGTCCGTTTTATTTTTAAAAACTTGCTCACAATATCGTCATCCCCGCTGTGGACTTAGTCATGTACTGATGGATCTCAGTTAACAATAAAATATAAAGGAGCATTTCGTATATATTTCACAGGAAAGGAAAGACTGTGTGTTTTTGACGTGTAGTGGTAAATGATTTGAAGCTAAATCTAAAAAAAAAAGAGCATTTATTACACAGGAAGGGAAATTTTGTCTTTGGTGGTGAATAATTTAATAGTTCTTCAAAGCAACTGCTGTGCTGTCAGCTTATATGAAAAGAAGTTGAGATGAGAATATCAATCATAAAAGTATATATATATAAAGTGGAGATAACGAACAGTGATCAATCTCATAATCCCAATAAAAAATACAAAATCAAGAGTAGGACAAACACGGTCCCCCGGATATACCAGAGGTGGGATCAGGTGCCAAGGAGGAGTAAGCATCCCCTGTTGACCGGTCACATCCGTCATGTGAACTCTGTACAAGTATTTCAGATAAACAGAGTAATCTGTAGTTAAAATTAACATGTAAAGAACAGCCTCACAATTGGTACGAAACACGTCATACACCATTCGACCTTACGACAGGTTGTATTTGTGAATTATATCTTTACAACAACTATAGAATGCTGACTTTAAACGAAACTGTTGAAACCCATGAAACATCAACTTATTTGTCATTAGCCTGCCTCGATTTAAAAAAAACCCTGATAATATACAAACCGTTCTCTTGCGTATCGAATTAGTTGAGAGAGATATACACCATATTGAAGTGATAATGGAATCTTACTAAATAAATAAAATTGAGTTGTAACATATATATTTAACTAAATATCCAGGTATGAAGCATATGGGGTAAAATGTGATGTCTTTTATTCGAGTTCACTGGGATATATCGAATTGACAATGAATGAAAATGAGTATTCTTATTAGATAAAACGTCGTCGATATATCTAAATGTCGAGATTAAAGGGACTGATTCACGATTTTCCTCCAAATTTTATTTTTCATTTTAAATAATCGAAAATCTACAGTCTAATAAGTTTAGAAGGTTTCACCAAAAAAAAAATTAAGTTATTCAATATGACAGAAGCTATTATAGAGAGTTTATTTTTTGTTTTGAAAACAAAGATTGAGGTGTGTTATTGTTTACGGGGTTTTCAAAATAAATGGATATTGGTCCAAGTTCATCATATATATCACATCTCAAGTATACTTTAGGTAAAATGTGTCATTTAAAAGTTAAAAATTGTGATTGTACAAAATGAAGATGCTTTAAATTACAAAATTAACGTTTCACTGGTTTGTTTGTTTGTTTACATAAAAAAGACTCGAGTCTTTGTTTACATAACACAGAATCAAAGCTAACATATTGCTCTTATCCTTGCATTCAGACGGTCTAAAGTTTGGTTGTCAACATTAAATGAGTTACATTTTTAATTTTTGACATCAAAAATGAAAAACATTTCTTTCGAAAAACGTGAACCAGTCCCTAGCAAGAGATGTTTTCTTCTCATGTAGCTTTTGAATAAATCCTGCCTCGTAAAAGTATAAAAATATATATAAATAAGGAGTGAAACTTGTTTGCCTTATTTTTATATATCTTTAGTAGGCTTGAGTGTAAGCGTAGAAAGGGGGGGGGGGGGGCATAGCACATGGAGGAGCCCTATGTGTGCCCACTGCCATATACCCGAGTCAGAATCACAGCAGATCACGAGGATCTAACTCGGGTGGAGATAAATCTGTTGTAGAATCATCTTACTTACGATGGCAACTTGTATATTTGACATTAAAGTAACAGGATTTTATTACTGAATAAGTAAATGAACTTGAAAAAATATATACTCATGGTGAATTCCATGCAATAGTGTACGGTGTACAATATTTTAGAATCCCAATCTGTATACCTGTACGAAGCCAGAGTTAAGCCGATTACCCGCTGGATAGCGAGACGGAAGACTCGTTGACTTGTATTATTCATAAGATATCGATCTCGTCTACGTTTTCATGAATAATTGCCTCCTGCCAAACTCGTTATTGTAATACAACGCACAAACTTCTCAAAATAATGAGAAAAACATCTTTGTTCAACAATAAAATGGAGATGAGTTTTGAAATGTCAAATCTTTAAACATAGGCGTAAGCATCGTTCTAAATGGTTTCTATTATTATCCAAACCACAATGAAAACCATTCGTACCAATTTGCAAACAGACTAAAATTTGACTATAAACTATAATTAATTTTTAGGTGTCAAAGATAAAACCTGAAATTGATTAACAGTGATAATTAGCCGCGATGCAAATTTGAAAAAGAAAGATACAGACATAAAAAGAAACTGTTTATTGTAATGTATTTATAACACCATTGTCATAACGCTACAATGGGATATTGATGAAGTGTTGAACGCAAGAAAGCGGAAATAACACTGAAATTAAAATCATTCTTTTAAAATGACTTAATGTTGATGACCACAACGCTGTACGGATATGGATTCCTTTACACCTTGGATTTTTTAATTGTACGAATAATAATTTATTAGTTTTATACTCGCTCAATATTGACAATAATCGTTAAATTTTATGTATGCCATAGAAGTTAACAATACCAGAAAATTAAAACATTTTACATCACTAATAAAAACACTGTTCGATAGTTCGATGCATTATTTTCTTTTTAGATCATGATTAGTTTTGCGACCAAAGTTGAGATTGTAAACAACTCTTGGTACCACTTTAAGTTACATGCGTGACATTATACATCAACTATAACATACAGTTTACTAGTTCAGTATACATAAATTCAAATTAAAAAAAAAAAACTCTTCGGTATTTAAAATATTTTACAAACTTCTTACATATTTTGAAGAATGTTAAAGTTTGCCATAGAAAGATACAGAGGAGAATCTACTGGTTCGGTACATATGTTCACAATGAAGAGAGAGAGAGAGAGAGAGAGAGAGAGAGAGAGAGAGAGAGAGAGAGAGAGAGAGATTTTCTACCCACATGTGAACATCATAAAGGTTGATGTAATAATACAAGGGTACAGTTGTATGATGTTGCGGTGGTGATTTCGTTTCCAAATTGCGTGACCAATTAGAAAAGAAATGCGTGTCCCATGACAATAGTATAATTCTGTAACCATATTTCTCCATATTCATCTTAATATGCAGCATTCATGTTAGTACAGAAATCTCAAAGATTTCCTTAATCACATTTTTCTGAAAATGACAGCAGATGCTGACGTGCAGCGAATATGTTGAAGAACATAGGAATGAGCTATTTCTGTTTCAAAATAAGATTACAAAGGAAGTATTTAAGTGAAAACATTCACAACGATTAATATAGACAGATAGATAGATAGATCTAGATACTCACACAGATATATACAATACACACTGTGGTTTTTGACATCGTAATTAGTTCAGTTCAGTTTTGACTCTCGTTGGTAACAGACGTCTTTTTTTGCTTACACTTGATAATAGTTCAGCATATAGACGTTTTATTTTTTCCTCGGACTCTGTAGTTTAGTTTTAGAGTTAGTCTGTATTTGTATCTAATTTTCTTTTCTATGTAAATAGTCTATTGTCGGAAGAAGGGACAGATTGTCCAGAACATTTGACAAGTTCTTACTTATTGCTTGTGACGGACCCCCCCCCCTTTTTTTTTTTTTTTTTTTTACAGGACCGTCCTTTTTTGACAACGTTCATTTTACACGAACGTTCTTCCCCGCACGATGTAAGAATTCGAAGTTTCGGCGATTTTTTTTAAATTTTCATTCAGATCTTCCATTCATTGGGGATAACAGAAAAGAATGATCACGGATAGCGCAGAAACTCACATGCTGAATGGATCGTGTTTCTGTGCTTTTTGTTACCTCCTTTTAGCTATATTGAGTGTGTTTTTAGCATTTGTACATGTTTTATTGGCTGGGCTTCTTTGTATCATGTGACTAGTCAGCCTGTTTTAAACTCAAACTAGTCAATTTTCTGATTTAAGCCCAGTCAATTTGAAATTGTTACATATGTAAAATTATGTAATATGCAATTATAACTTTTAGTCATTTGTTAGTTTAATTGCCTCTGTTCAATACCCAGTGTTGTTGAAACAGTCGATATCGTATTGCTATCATTTCAATATTGTCGATATCGTATCTAC
This sequence comes from Ostrea edulis, assembly GCF_947568905.1. Lineage (NCBI taxonomy): Eukaryota > Metazoa > Mollusca > Bivalvia > Ostreida > Ostreidae > Ostrea > Ostrea edulis. Next base: position 88,301,220 of record NC_079165.1, on the reverse strand, counting down.
ATCGAACTCCAAAATTATGGATATACAATACATGAGAGTATCAACTGTGCACGCTTCACGTTGGTATTACGTCATGAAGCGTGTTAACTAGCGTTGCAATATCCATACCTTTATCTATTTTCCATAGTGAAATATTTTTCTTATAGTTACATTCTACTTTCATTTCTGTAGGAACTCCGGCCGTTGAAATAGACGTGCTTCGTGTATAGTTATGAAGATTCATTTTCGCATTGTTTACAATTGCATCGCGTTCATGAGGAAATATCTGTCATTGTAAAGATGTCAAAGGCAAAAAAAGGGGGGATGTAAATACTATACATTGATCACTCTGGGAATAGCCTGTCACATCAAAGAAAAACATATTCGAGTAACATTTGCAGCAACCATTTCGACTTTGTACTGTCGACAAACAAAAACTCCCAGTGAACAATTTTTGATCCAATTACTTTCATTAAAATAAAATAATATCTTGATTCTTTCCTGCAATTTTTCCAGAATATATTGGAGACAGATCCCCGTCTTCTTAATCATGTACTTACATTAATGTGAAGTTATAATCTGATCAGGGATATCTGGACGGGTAATCATCATTAAATTGCTCACGAAGCCTGATAGATGAAGCAATTTTTCTCCTAAGCTGCAGATTTTCAACACAATTTTATGGAGTAATCATATCAAATCAAGTGAAATTGACAAATATATATAACCGAGAACGTGTTTCCTACGGGGACTTCTGCTTATCAGAAATTCCAAATTGTAAGTTGTCTGTTTTGTAAGATGTCATTTGAATAATTCAGAAGAGGGGATGCCACTAAACTCGGGACACTTTGTCTATCCATCAACTCTTTTTTCTTCTCAAAGTGGCGAGAGTGGGGGGTGGGGTGGGCGGCTCTATATTTTTTGTCTACCTGTGGTTATATACAGATATTCAACGCATGCTTCCAATATTATCTGTGTGTGTAAATGAAATCAAATGAAATTGATTTGGGGGGGGGGGGGTGTCACATAAAAAGGAAATCTAGCTAATTATTTTCCATGCTTTTACGGTTAAAATCGATATTTATCTTTAGTTAGTTAATTACTTGCATGTAGAGGTATTTTCCAAAACTGATTTGTAAAGTCAAGTTGGTTTTCATATGAAATTCTACCTCAGTATATGTACATGTAACAATTATATGTATTTGACTGGAATCGATATTTCATTGGGGAATGAGTTAAAATGCTCAGAAGTAGCATTCTTTATTGGCTACTTTTCATGCCGTTTGTGCAGCAAGATGATGTTCATTTAAAAACAAAACAAAACGCACGTCAATCACGTACAAAGGAAAAGCTCGACAAAAGGATACGATTTTCAGGAGAAGGATCTGCCAACAATTTGTCGTTTGTCCATGAAATATCAGTCAAAATGTCGGATAACTCCAATGAATACTTCGAAGTAAGTAAAATACAAACCGATCACGGTTAGGTGGGAAGGCTATAAAATAAGCATTCCTAAAAGGGGGAAGTTTACTGTATACAATGTAGTTAATTTTTCGGGGGACAGTTCGCTTTGGGTGAAGCTTACTATATGACAGAGGGAAACTGCAAGATATTTGATTTCTCCTTTTTAATCTTATAAATGTAAACTTGAATTTTTCGAGGTACATGTGGACAAAACATGTCTATATATTTCTTGGAATAAGATATTCCTGTATTAAGATAACACATTCGTTTTATACTCGCATGTATTAGTGAGTATGCTGTGAACGATTTTCCTCAAGAACATTAACCGTGGTGTCTATTCGATTTCGAATGCGAGATACACAGTAAACATAGCAAATAAATAAACAATCAAATGCCTTAAGTTTTGCCGAATTCTCCCTCCCCTTTCTGTAGACATTCGTTTATACGCAAATTAGTTAAGACATACACATCCGGAGAGTAGATGAACACATGAAATACTTATCATATCACGTTATTTCGTTGATTGTACATACCATATGTAGGATATTACCTGCAAATACGATATTGTTTTAATGTTTTCACTTTAGCATAACATTTTTTTTCGATAGTATTTTATATTTCCTAAATCTAGATTTTTGAATAGAAGTCGTTTTAAATTTTTTATCGTTTTCCTCACTGGCTGCAGAGTCAGTCTGTCCCATTGGGACAATCACTCTAAATGCTCCTCTTATATCTAGAAACGTGCATATTCTATGATGTTTTAGCGGCGGATCTAAAAAGGGTTGCATGTTCTCCCTTTGGCTGGAAGAAATACCCTATAAAAGTTATTTAGTGCCAGTAAGGGGATGTAACTCCCTTTTGTGTTGGAAAAGAACCATTTAAAGTTGTATCCTCATAGGATTTCTCCCCAGTGTTTGATTCATTTGGATAGTGAAGGACATTTTCAAAACCTGTTAATTTTATTGTAAAGTCGTTTGCCTATGACCGAATAGTATTGTAATGATGATTGCTAAGTGATATGACCCTAAGGAACAGTATCCTTTCATGTGAGCAAATCATGTGAATCCCAAAGGGCCTCTCATTAGATTTGATCACATACCGCCTCACTTCATAGTCCTGTAAATTTAATAAAACGGTTATCTATTACTTATATTTATATTAAGACGAACAGGTAAACATACCGCGGATAGGTTTTATCTCCGAGTAGAAAGAGACGGCAGCAACAAAAAAAAAGGGGGGGGGGATTAAGCGCCGTGTAAAAAACAGATCATGGGAAAAAAAATCATATATACGCCATGTAGAAACCGCGAAAAGGGATTTTATTTTATACAAAGAAAAATACCACAGAAAGGATTGCACTTGTTTGGAAACATACCCCGAAACGTTACTCCGCGATTAGAATTATACCCCAATTAAACCAGACCGCGAAAAGAATTATATACACCAAGTAAAACAGACCGCGATAAGAATTATACGCCAAGTAAAACAGACCGCGATAAGAATTATATACCATGTAATATAGACCGAGAAAAGAATTATACACCAACTGATACAGACCGCGAAAAGAATTATACACCAACTGATACAGACCGCGAAAAGAATTATACGCCATGTAAAACAGACCGCGAAAAGAATTATACACCAAGTAATACAGACCGCGAAAAGAATTATACACCAAGTAATACAGACCGCGAAAAGAATTATACGCCATGTAAAACAGACCGCGAAAAGAATTATACACCAAGTAATACAGATCGCGAAAATAATTATATGCCATGTAATATAGACCGCGAAAAGAATTATACACCAAGTAATACAGACCGAGAAAAGAATTATACACCAAGTAATACAGACCGCGAAAAGAATTATACACCAAGTAATACAGACCGAGAAAAGAATTATACGCCATGTAAAACAGACCACGATAAGAATTATATACCATGTAATACAGACCGAGAAAAGAATTATACGCCATGTAAAACAGACCGCGATAAGAATTATACACCAAGTGATACAGACCGCGAAAAGAATTATACACCAAGTGATACAGACCGCGAAAAGAATTATACACCAAGTGATACAGACCGCGAAAAGAATTATACGCCATGTAAAACAGACCGCGAAAAGAATTATACACCAAGTAATACAGACCGAGAAAAGAATTATATGCCATGTAATACAGACCGCGAAAAGAATTATACACCAAGTAATACAGACCGCGAAAAGAATTATACACCAAGTAATACAGACCGCGAAAAGAATTATACACCAAGTAATACAGACCGCGAAAAGAATTATACGCCATGTAAAACAGACCGCGATAAGAATTATATACCATGTAATACAGACCGAGAAAAGAATTATACGCCATGTAAAACAGACCGCGATAAGAATTATACACCAAGTGATACAGACCGAGAAAAGAATTATACACCAAGTGATACAGACCGCGAAAAGAATTATACACCAAGTGATACAGACCGCGAAAAGAATTATACAAAAAGTAATACAGACCGCGAAAAGAATTATACGCCATATAAAACAGACCGCGAAAAGAATTATACACCAAGTAATACAGACCGTGAAAATAATTATATGCCATGTAATACAGACCGCGAAAAGAATTATACACCAAGTAATACAGACCGCGAAAAGAATTATACATCAAGTAATACAGACCGCGAAAAGAATTATACACCAAGTAATACAGACCGAGAAAAGAATTATACGCCATGTAAAACAGACCGCGAAAAGAATTATACACCAAGTAATACAGACCGCGAAAAGAATTATACACCAAGTAATACAGACCGCGAAAAGAATTATACACCAAGTAATACAGACCGCGAAAAGAATTATACACCAAGTAATACAGACCGAGAAAAGAATTATACGCCATGTAAAACAGACGGCGATAAGAATTATATACCATGTAATACAGACCGAGAAAAGAATTATACAAAAAGTAATACAGACCGCGAAAAGAATTATACGCCATGTAAAACAGACGGTCTGCCCGCGAAAAGAATTATACACCAAGTAATACAGACCGCGAAAATAATTATATGCCATGTAATACAGACCGCGAAAAGAATTATACACCAAGTAATACAGACCGCGAAAAGAATTATACACCAAGTAATACAGACCGCGAAAAGAATTATACACCAAGTAATACAGACCGAGAAAAGAATTATACGCCATGTAAAACAGACCGCGAAAAGAATTATACACCAAGTAATACAGACCGTGAAAAGAATTATACACCAAGTAATACAGACCGCGAAAAGAATTATACACCAAGTAATACAGACCGCGAAAAGAATTATACACCAAGTAATACAGACTGCGAAAAGAATTATACACCAAGTAATACAGACCGCGAAAAGAATTATATGCCATGTAATACAGACCGCGAAAAGAATTATACACCAAGTAATACAGACCGCGAAAAGAATTATACGCCATGTAATACAGACCGCGAAAAGAATTATACGCCATGTAAAACAGACCGCGAAAAGAATTATATGCCATTTAATACAGACCGCGAAAAGAATTATACACCAAGTAATACAGACCGCGAAAAGAATTATACGCCATGTAATACAGACCGCGAAAAGAATTATACGCCATGTAAAACAGACCGCGAAAAGAATTATATGCCATGTAAAACAGACCGCGAAAAGAATTATACGCCATGTAAAACAGACTGTGAAAAGAATTATACGCCATGTAATACAGACCGCGAAAAGAATTATACGCCATGTAAAACAGACCGCGAAAAGAATTATACGCCATGTAATACAGACCGCGAAAAGAATTATACGCCATGTAAAACAGACTGTGAAAATACTCATACGCCATATATAACAGACCGCAGTAAGAATGAAGTATACGCCATGTAAAACAGACCGCGAAAATACATATATAGCGGAAGATACCCCATCTTTGACACTTTTTGTATATATACAATTTGCCAAAGTATCTGCTCTTATAACTTGAGGTTTTTCCTAGTCATAATATTATATTTATGATTTTTTTATATTGTAGTTTTTAGGATTGTGGCATTTTTGTAATGTTTTATTAGTCACAATTCCTTAGCATGAATTGCAGTATTGTGTTCTTAGTTTATTATTTTTAACTGTTTTATATGATTTTTTGGTGTAATACTTTGTCATTTATTAGTTAATAAATGACCATTCTAATTCCTCAAACTGTGTTATGTGTTTAATTGTGTCAAACAGAGCACCACCCTACCAGTTATCCATAATGAAAATTAAATTATGCAGTGTAGAAATTGACCGCAAAAGTAATTACAACAGGGACCACGTAGATACAGACCCCTTAGAGGAATATACGTCGTGCGGAAACTGACCGATTAACCTACTGAATCATCTATGGGTACATCGTATCTCCCTCCCCTCCCTCTTTCTATCCTTATAACATATTGGAATATATACTTGATCCTTTTCGTAAATGCGATCTAATGACTTGTATAATTAGACCATTTGCTAGTTCAGTACCGAGCTGCGTGAGCACAATCAGGGCAACAATTCGTGAACACAGGTATGATAAAGCAACATGCTTTACATAGATTATTGGTAATTACAACATTATTAAAATAAAAACCAGAACCCGGTGACCCTAATGATACAAACAAATGTGTTGGAAACAGGTACTTGCCCGGTCACCAGAGTTACTTCATTGTTTGACTCCTCTATTGCTAAAAAGGATTCAATTATCATATCGTTATTGTTACAAGAGGATGATGTATCTGAGTACATGCCACACAAAAAGTTAATGAAAATCCGCCAATACCTTTTTCATATACTTTGAACAATAATGCTAATCTCCATACAGTATCAAAATCCTTTTAAAAATTAACATAACACACATACATGTACATCATTCGCTTCTCTTCGTGTGAATACTTAATGCCAATCGTTTTCAATACAAATGTGTTATTCCTGGTTCGATTATTCCTTTTTGAAACCAATTTTATATTGACTTAATAATTATAACTCATTAATTTCCAAATAGTTGTTCAAGCGTTTCTGCAGTAAACCTTTGTCAAGTTTCTACATGTAAGACAACCTAGTTACGCTGAAACCTCTGTGATTTTTTTTTTGGTTTCATTAGGATCACCCTTTTTATAATAATGTCATTATCGACAAATTCAATAATTCTAGATTTTTTCCACTCTCAAGAATCGAATTAAACACTTTTTCTAAAGGTGGCAACACAATATCATTTGGAATTCATCATGGGTTTCTAGTGACTTCCTATTTTTCAGATTTACTGTTTACATATCTAAGTCTTCTGGAGGATTGTGTTGTATTGATAAAGGAAATCAGCAAATTCATTATTGTACGCATCAACTATAGTTGCATAAAAGATTTGGATTCTTAGAATTTGGTCCATAATTATATTAATTTGTTTGGATTTGATGAATTGATCTTAAACACCAGAGAATTGTAAAAGTGTGTTCTGTGATTGTGTCAACACACAATTATTAGCATTTCCGGTATTTCTTCGTCCTAGATATACAGTGCGTCAACAGTAATGTTTAAAAAAAGGGGAGATTGATTGATTGACTGTATATTGATTATAAAACGCCTCTCTCGAGAATTTTTCACTCATATGGAGACATTCTCAATGCCCGTGAAGGGCTGCACAATTTAGGCCTATCCTCGGCGTTTACGGTCATTGAGAAGGGGGGGGGGTGATTTTATTGTGCCACACGTGCTGTGACACGAGACTTCAGTTTTTGCAGTCTCATCCGAAGGACAAGCAAGCAAAATTGGGGACATATTCTAACTCTACAGAACTTAAAAAGGAGAAGATTTACTTGTTGTTAGTATTTTACAATTTTGTCTATACATTGTACTTGTAGAATCGAATGTTTATGAAATCGTGTATTTATATCTATAGAAGCGTGTGTGTGTGTGTGTGTGTATCTATAGAATCGTGTGTTTGTATCTATATAATCGTGTATGTATATCTATAGAATCGTGTGTGTATCTATAGAATCGTGTGTTTGTATCTATAGAATCGTGTCTGCATCTATACAATCGTGTGTTTGTATCTATAGAATCGTATGTGTGTATCTATAGAATGGTGTGTTTGTATTGATAGAATTGTGTGGTGGTATCTATAGAATCGTGTTTTTGTATCTATAGAATCACGTGTGTGTATATATAGAATCGTGTGTTTGTATCTATAAAATCGTGTGTGTGTATATATATATATATATATATATATATATAGAATCGTGTGTTTATATCTATAGAATCGTGTGTTTGTATTTAGAGAATCGTGTGTGTGTGTGTGTGTATAGAATCGTGTGTTTGTATCTATATAATTATGTGTTTGTATCTATAGAATCGCGTGTTTGTATCTATAGAATCGTGTGTTTGTATCTATAGAATCGCGTGTTTGTATCTATAGAATCGCGTGTTTATATCTATAGAATCGTGTGTTTGTATCTATAGAATCGTGTGTTTCTGTATCTATAGAATAGTTTTTAAGGTCATCTCCGATGACCCGTGACATTCACACCTGATACCGAGCGTTTGGCGATGAAACTGTCACTACCTGTTTTAACGACTTAGGTCTGTCGCGGCCGGGATTTGAACCCCGGCCTTCCGCATGCGGGACGAACGCTCTAACCTCTCGGCCACCGCGGCAGTGTGTTTACGACGATGTAGAATGGTATGTATGTATCTATAGAACCGCGTGTTTCTATGAAAGGTGAAGATAACGAACAGTGATCAATCTCATAACTCCTATAAGGAATACAAAATAAAGAAGTTGGACAAACACGGATCCCTGGACATATCAGAGGTGGGGTCAGGTACCTAGGAGAAGTAAGCATCCCCTGTCGACCGATCACACCCGCCGTGAGCCCTATATCTTGATCAGTTAACGGAGTTATCAGTTGTCTAAAATCAGTTTGCCAAGAACGGCCTAACAATCGGTATGTCAGACAGTATTTGACCCAATGACAGGTTGTATTGGCAAACTAGTTCGTTATAACGACCATAGAATTTGTGAAATGCTGATTTTAAACGAGACTGTTGAAACCCTTGTAACATTAACTTGTTTGTCAGTAGCCTGCCTCAATTTTTAAAAAAAATTATCATATGCAGAACAAGCTCTTGTGTAACGAATCAGCTGAGAGATATAAATAGCATATATATGCAGGTGATATTGAAATATTGCTACATGTACATAATTGATACTGATACTTATCGTAAAACGTAAAATGATGCAAATGAATAATCAATCGTTTGAAATTGTGATTATAAAATTCTTATCGATGAGGTCAGCTGCCATTTTTTGATGACGTAATATACACTACGGTCATCGGCTTAAACACAGTGATTGTTGGTGAGGGGCTGCAAAATTTAGGCCTATGCTCGGTGCTTACGGCCTTTAAGCAGGGACGGATCTTTATCGTGCCACACCAGCTGTGACACGGGGCTTCGATTTTACGGTCCCATCCGAAGGACCGCCACATTTAGTTGCCTCTTACGAAAAGCAAGTGGTACTGAGGACCTATTCTAACCTGGATTGCCACAGGATTACGGATTTGGACTGTGGATTACTCCGTAATATAGGGCTCATGGCGGGTGTGATGGGATAATTAGTCCTCCTAGACACCTGATCCCACCTCTGGTATGTCCAGGGGTCCGTGTTTACCCTTCTCTTAATTTTGTATTCTTTATAAGATTTATGAGATTGATCACTGTTCGTTGTCTTCATTTGTTCATTGAATACGATATTCTTTGTTTTGCTCCTGCAGCCTCTAATCACGCAATCACACATATCTACCTAAAACAGGAATGAGTTGGTATGCCAGATTTTCTATAGAAATAATACTCCGACAGTTCTGACGGTGGCGCAAAGTGAAATGGTTCACCTTTATGACGAAGGTGACTTGACACATGAACCGACAGTACTTGAAACCCTCCGAGTTTCTAAAACAAACCAGAGAGAATCCAGGAAAGGTACATTCAGTCAGTCTATATGTTTTACATATATTTGTGAATAAATGTCCTCGTAGATTATGACATTTGAATTAAAGTCTGAACATATACCCCCCCCCCCCCTTCTCTCTCTAAATTTTGATTTATCATCTTAGAAATTACATATTGTAATTTAAGATGTAGTTTTATTAACGCATGGGATTATGGCACATACTTTATGTATATTACTGTAAGGGGGGTTATTAAGACGGGGGGGGGGGGGGGTGTAAAGACATGGGAAACATGGCTTGACGATGAAAATGAAGTTTTTACAAAAAATTGTTTGTGCATTTAAGGTTTTATATATACAAACACTCCACCAGAAAAGTTTCCTCTTTTCTTTTCTGAGGAATATTGATAAATGGTGGTAAAAATGTGACATCATTTTAAATAAACCAACTACGTCGCATAATATAAATAACTCAACAGTCATCAAACTGGTGGTAGCTTGTCATGGTGGCACAGTGGTTAGCGTTTTGCTGGGTGTTTTGCTCCAAACGCCCGGTATTTAGGAGTGAGAATCGCAGGTATTTCGGACGAGGCCTAAGAGAACGGAGGTCACGTGTCAAAGTAGGCGTTGGCACGTTAAAGAACTCTCATTACTATGGTCCTAAGTGCCATGCTCAGGTCTGAATTTGTGGCACTTCATCTGTAGCTGGTGATATGAGTGGAACATTTTTCGAAGGATGTAAAACATAAAATATGAACATTTCAAAATATCAATGTTTAAAAATATCATACATATAATTGTAATCTATTCACAGCAAGTATCAATACCAATGCTAAATATCACAGTGGCTAATATGCCCTTATTAAAAGAACTCGATGTTCTAAAAATATTGTCAGGGTAATCCCCACCCCCCACCCCCAAAAAAACCACAATAAAAGCGCCAAAATTTCTATTCATATGAAGGTTACTCTTCTAAAATTAAATTCCGCTAAATTATAAAGCGCTAAGATTTCAAACTATAGATTGATAAAAATCCGCCAAATATTCATGACGCCAAAATTATCCAATATACGGCACTGTAATTCTAACTTGAACAAGGGCAAGATAGTTAACATAACAAAATGTCTCTCACCGCCAGCATACCTACTGAACATAGCATCATACTTCCTGAACATAACATCAGACTTCCTTCCTGAACATAACATCCGACTTCCTGAACATAACAAAATGTCTTCATAACATCAGCCTTCCTGAACATAACAAAATGTCTTCACACCATCACCAGACTTCCTGAACATAACAAAATGTCTTCACAACATCAGCCTTCCTGAACATAACAAAATGTCTTCACACCATCACCAGACTTCCTGAACATAACAAAATGTCTTCACAACATCAGCTTTCCTGAACATAACAAAATGTCTTCACACCATCACCAGACTTCCTGATCATCAGACTTCCTGATCATAACAAAATGTCTTCACACCATCAGACTTCCTGAACATAACAAAATGTCTTCACACCATCAGACTTCCTGAACATAAAAAAACTATTCCTTAAATGATCTGTGTCACCTATAATGCTGCCAACGACCAATTTAAGATACTTGTAAATAAACAAATGTACCTGTAGTGTATGAGTGACTGATGTGTAGTAAATATTAAGCATGATTAGTGAAGTCAAACATCCACGTCCTTATTGTAAATCGTGAACATTTTTAAACTTCGACTTGTTAAAATCTTCAGCTAGTCAATTAAGAAATAAATTTCATTTTTGAAAATGCATGAGGGTATGATTTGAGGCGCTTCAAGCCGGTATATTTCATATGCCGATGTAACATGTACCTGTAGTGACTCTTATGCCGATGTAACATTAAATAGTGAAAAAATCTTACGACCCCAGGGGTCATTTTTTAAAAGTAAAAGTTGACCCCGATCAAATTTTAACGTTACATTTTGCTCAAAATTTCAGCCATCTTTAGATTGATTTTCATAAGCTTTGGGGCAAAATAATGAAAAAAAAACAAGAAAAATCACAGATTTTAAGAAACAATGAATAACTTTTATATCAAACTAGAAATAACAAAACTAACAATTCCATTTTTTAGAATTCGCATTATGCTTCTGCGACATACTTAGATATTTTATTGAAATTAGACATTAACGGCAAACTGACAACTCAACTGTATGACAAACGGGATGATTTCAGCTTCTCCATTGTCAACTTCCCATATTTATGTAGCAATATTCCATTATCACCTGCATATGGCATATGGTGTTTATATATCTCAACTGATTCGATATGCAAGAGCTTGCTCTGCGTATAGTCAGTTTTTAAATCGAGGTAAGCTACTGACAAACAAGTTGATGGTACAGGGGTTTCAACAGTCTCGATTGAAGTCAGCATTTCGCAAATTCTATGGTCGTTATAACGATCTAGTTCGTCAATACAACCTATCATTGGGTCAAACGCTGCCTGACGTGTTTCATACTGATTGTTAAGCCGTTCTTGGCACACTGATTTTGACTGCGGATAACTTCGTTTACCTGATCAGGCTATAGGGCTCACGACGGGTGTGACCGGTCGACAGGGGATGCTTACTCCTCCTAGGCACCTGATCCCACCTCTGGTGTGTCCAGGGGTCCGTGTTTGCCCAACTATCTATTTTGTATTGCTTGTAGGAGTTATGAGATTGATCACTGTTCGTTATCTTCACCTTTCATAAGAATACACTGAAAAAAAAAATATGACCAATAAATATGTTAAAATTTCTCTTCGGGGGGGGGGGGGGGGGGGGGGGGGGGGGAGACAACACATACACAAAAAAACCACACATTTCTAGAAACAATGAATAACTTTGATGTTAAGTAAAAAATGACAAAACAAAGAATTCCGATAAATCTTAGAATTCATTATATCATAATATTAAAATTCCTCATTTTGACGAAAACAACAGATTTTTACACCCCAAAAAAAGTCACAGATTTCTGGAAACATTGAATAACTTTTATGTTAAATAAAAAAAATGACAAATAAACCCAATTCCATATTTTAGAATTCATTATACATGTATAAGATTACACTGAAAAATAATTTATGGCCAATGCATATGTTAAAATTCTTCATTTTGGGGGGAAAGACGGAATTTTACACAGGAATTTTACACAAAAAATCACAGATTTCTGGAAACAATGATGAACTTATTTTGTCTCCCCTCTTTCAGGGGAAGACATCTTGTTTTGTACTTTCTGTCCGTCTGTCTGTCCGTCCGTTTGTCTGTCACAGAATGGTGTGAACGCTTCTCCTCTTATATGGCTTATTGGATAGACTTGAAACTTTGTACAATGCTTCATTGACATTTTTAGATGTGCATGTTGTCAGGACAGGAGGATCCAATTATTTTCCTCAAAGTTATAGTGGATCTAAGAGGGGTGGATGATGTAAAATAGGTTGTGTACACTTCTCCTATATGACTTATCTGATAGATTTGAAACGCTGTACAATGCTTCATTGCCATTTGTAGATGTGAATATTGTTGGGGCAAGAGGATTCAATTTCCTTCCTAAAAGTTACAATGGATCTAAGAGGGGTGGAGGATGTAAAATAGCTTGTGACACTTCTCCTCCAATATGGTGTGGCTTATCTGATAGATTAAAAGTTTTGTACAATGCCTCATTGCCATCTTTAGATGTGTATATTGTCAGGACAAGTTATAGTGGATCTAAGAGGGTGGAGGATGTAAAATAGTTTGTGAACACTTCTCCTATGACTGATTGATTTTATCTTGATACAGTGTTATATACATGTAACATATTAAATAGTCATACAGTGTTATATACATGTAACATTCTAAATAGTCATACAGTGTTATATACATGTAACATACTAAATAGTCATACAGTGTTATATACATGTAACATACTAAATAGTCATACAGAGTTATATACATGTAACATACTAAATAGTCATACAGCGTTATATACATGTAACATACTAAATAGTCATACAGTGTTATATACATGTAACATATTAAATAGTCATACAGTGTTATATACATGTAACATACTAAATAGTCATACAGTGTTATATACATGTAACATTCTAAATAGTCATACAGTGTTATATACATGTAACATACTAAATAGTCATACAGTGTTATATACATGTAACATTCTAAATAGTCATACAGTGTTATATACATGTAACATACTAAAGAGTCATACAGTGTTATATACATGTAACATACTAAATAGTCATACAGTGTTATATACATGTAACATACTAAATAGTCATACAGTGTTATATACATGTAACATACTAAATAGTCATACAGTGTTATATACATGTAACATACTAAATAGTCATACAGTGTTATATACATGTAACATACTAAATAGTCATAGAGCGTTATATACATGTAACATTCTAAATAGTCATACAGCGTTATATACCTGTAACATGCTGTAACATCCTAAATAGTCATACAGTGTTATATACATGTAACATGCTGTAACATCCTAAATAGTCATACAGTGTTATATACATGTAACATACTAAATAGTTATACAGTGTTATATACATGTAACATACTAAATAGTCATACAGTGTTATATACATGTAACATACTGTAACATACTAAATAGTCATACAGTGTTATATACCTGTAACATACTGTAACATACTAAATAGTCATACAGTGTTATATACCTGTAACATACTGTAACATACTAAATAGTCACACAGCGTTATATACATGTAACATACTAAATAGTCATACAGTGTTATATACATGTAACATACTAAATAGTCATACAGCGTTATATACATGTAACATACTGTAACATACTAAATAGTCATACAGTGTTATATACCTGTAACATACTAAATAGTCATACAGTGTTATATACATGTAGCATCCTAAATAGTCATACAGTGTTATATACATGTAACATTCTAAATAGTCATAGTGTTAGATTCATGTAACATACTAAATAGTCATACAGTGTTATATACATGTAACATACAACTGTATCGTATTTTGCATCACAGGATACTTTCGTTATATCCAACCAATGAAAAATGTCCTTACTTTAATAGAACGCTATTGCGTCATCGAATATACCAACGTTTTACACGCCTTAAATGGGGATCATTGTATTTGAGAAACACTTTATTTCGGGGAGGGGGGGTAGTGTCATTTTTCAAAGTTGAAATATGACCCCCAACACTTGACTTAGACATGGACTGTACAGAAAACCTTTTGCATATTTGGGGCATTCTTTTAACGTTGAAATATGACCTCCTAATACACATACCTGACTGAGATATGGATAGCAAAGAAACACCGTGTATATTTGAGGTCATTTGTCAATGTAAAACAGAAAACATTTTGTTCATTGAGGGTAATTTTTCAATGTTGAAATTTGACTCCACCAGAGATAGCATGTCTAAGAGTCATTTTTTAACAAGGGTCAAAATTTCACGCTTGGGAGGGTAGTTCATTAACGGTGAAAAATTGACCTAACCTTCGTTGAAAAACGACCCCTGGGTTCGTTTTTCAATTTGGTCACTATTTAATGTTACACCAATGTGAAGTGTCGCAGATAATACATCATGCATTTTCAAAAACAAAATTCATTTCTTTTATTTATAATCTATGTCATTTCAATCGGAATTCCTTGCCGTTGAAATAGAAGTACTATATCTATTTGTATTCATACGCGCATTATTGACAACTTAACTGCAGTGCGTTCATGAGGATATAGCTGTCATCGCAATTTATGGATATTGGAAAGTAAATATCATGAAATGAATGTAGAAACTAAAAATATATTCCAAAAAAGTAGTCACAGGTCACAATCAATACCCATTACATTTAGCTGTACCTAAAATATTAATTTATGACCCGATGGCGGTAACTAAGTGGTTAGAATGCTCGCTTAGCAATTAAGAGATCCAGGGTTGGATTCTCGATCCCTGTGCCGCGTCACACAGGCAGTGGACATTCCCTTCCCAAGCACATCACAGGAAGTGAAAGTCCCTGATCATTGGGATGTGACCATAAAAACGACAAATAACCATCACTGCTACACGGTCTCACGTACAACGCACAGGTCAAAATGTAGGACACTTCACCTAAAGTTGGTGACGTCTCTACATATCTAGCAATATTACATCATCACCTGCATATGATGTTTATATCTTTCAACTGATTATTCAGTGGAGATCCGAGTTAGAATAGGTCCTCAGTGCCGCTTGCTTCTTGTAAGAGCCGACGTAATGGGGCGGATTTTCGGATAAGACCGCGGAAACCGAGGTTCCGTGTTACAGCACGTGTGGTACGATAAAGATCCCTCCCTGCTCAAAGACCGTAAGCGCCGATCATAGGCCTAAATTTTGCAGCCCTTCACCGGCAATGGTGATGTCTCCATATGAGTGAAAAATTCTCGAGAGGGACATTAAACAATATACAATCAATCAATCTCAACTGATTGGATACGAAAGAGCTTGTTGGTCAGTTTTTAAATCGAGGCAGGCTACTGACAAATAAGTTGATTGTTCAGGGGTTTCAACAGTATCGTTTAAAGTTAGCATTTCGCAACTTCTTTGATCGTTATAACAATCTAGTTTGCCAATACAACCTATCATTGGGTCAAATGCTGCCTGACATGTTTCATACTTATTGTAAAGCCGTTCTTGGCACACTGATTTCGGCTACGGATAACTCCGTTTACCTCATCAAGGTATAGACCGGTCGACAGGGGATGCTTACTCCTCCTAGGCACCTGTTTCCACCTTTGGTATATCCAGGGGTCCGTGTTTGCCCAATTCTATTTTGTATTGCTTTTCGGAGTAATGAGATTGATCGCTTTTCGTTATCCTGGCCTATCATGAGTGAAAAATTCTCCAATTGGAATAAAAACTACAAACACTACAAAGGTAAGTGCTCGTGAACGTAATGATATTAACCATTTCATTAAGGTGAACTTTATAATATTAACGATTTCATTAAGGTGAACTTTATAATATTAACGATTTCATTAAGGTGGACTTTATAATATTAACGATTTCATTAATGTGGACTTTATAATATTAACGATTTCATTAATGTGAACTTGATAATATTAACAATTTCATTAATTAACGATTCAATTAGTGTGAAGGTTATAATATTAACGATTTCATTAATGTGAGCTTTATAATATTGACGATACCATTAATGTGAGCTTTATAATATTAACGATACCATTAATGTGAGCTTTATAATATTAACGATTTCATTAATGTGAACTTTATAATATTAACGATACCATTAATGTGAGCTTTATAATATTAACGATACCATTAATGTGAGTTTTATAATATTAACGATACCATTAATGTGAGCTTTACAATATTGACGATTTCATTAATGTGAGCTTTATAATATTGACGATACCATTAATGTGAGCTTTATAATATTAACGATACCATTAATGTGAGCTTTATAATATTAACGATACCATTAATGTGAGCTTTATAATATTAACGATTTCATTAATGTGAGCTTTATAATATTGACGATTTCATTAATGTGAGCTTTATAATATTAACGATACCATTAATGTGAGCTTTATAATATTAACGATACCATTAATGTGAGCTTTATAATATTAACGATTTCATTAATGTGAGCTTTATAATATTAACGATACCATTAATGTGAGCTTTATAATATTAACGATTTCATTAATGTGAGCTTTATAATATTAACGATACCATTAATGTGAGCTTTATAATATCAACGATTTCATTAATGTGGACTTTATAATATTAACGATTTCATTAATGTGGACTTTATAATATTAACGATTTCATTAATGTGAACTTGATAATATTAACAATTTCATTAATTAACGATTCAATTAGTGTGAAGGTTATAATATTAACGATTTCATTAATGTGAGCTTTATAATATTAACGATACCATTAATGTGAGCTTTATAATATTGACGATTTCATTAATGTGAGCTTTATAATATTAACGATACCATTAATGTGAGCTTTATAATATTGACGATTTCATTAATGTGAGCTTTATAATATTAACGATACCATTAATGTGAGCTTTATAATATTAACGATACCATTAATGTGAGCTTTATAATAATAACGATTTCATTAATGTGAGCTTTATAATATTAACGATACCATTAATGTGAGCTTTATAATATTAACGATACCATTAATGTGAGCTTTATAATAATAACGATACCATTAATGTGAGCTTTATAATATTAACGATACCATTAATGTGAGCTTTATAATATTAACGATACCATTAATGTGATCTTTATAATATTAACGATACCATTAATGTGAGCTTTATAATATTAACGATACCATTAATGTGAGCTTTATAATAATAACGATACCATTAATGTGAGCTTTATAATAATAACGATACCATTAATGTGAGCTTTATAATATTAACGATACCATTAATGTGAGCTTTATAATATTAACGATACCATTAATGTGAACTTTATAATATTGACGATTTCATTAATGTGAGCTTTATAATATTAACAATTTCATTAATGTGAGCTTTATAATATTAACGATTTCATTAATGTGAGCTTTATAATATTAACGATTTCATTAATGTGAGCTTTATAATATTAACGATACCATTAATGTGAGCTTTATAATATTAACGATACCATTAATGTGAGCTTTATAATATTAACGATTTCATTAATGTGAGCTTTATAATATTAACGATTTCATTAATGTGAGCTTTATAATATTAACGATTTCATTAATGTGAGCTTTATAATATTAACGATACCATTAATGTGAGCTTTATAATATTAACGATACCATTAATGTGAGCTTTATAATATTAAAGAATAACCCTGTGACATAGTGAAAATGATAAAATGAAAAAGGAAATATGTTCAAACCACCACTCTATCATGGCGGTGATTATTTTATGGGATGTATGACAGTAACCGGATTCCATAGAAACTTAATGTGTTGCTGCCCTCTTCCTGCCGTGCCAACTTCTACTCTTCTAAGTATTAGTAGGACATAAACCTGTAGTATACAGCCTGCGTTAGCTGCAGAAATACATAAAAATATTTTATTTCAAAAATCTTAAACTGGCATCAAGGTTAGCAGTTTTCTAGGTTAAACACCACGAGTCACTCACAATGACCTCGGTGTGATCGGGTATAGCGCGTCGACTGCCGTAAGACTTATTATCTAGGATGCGCAGTAATCAGTACAAATTTCGCTTTCAATGAACTCTGATGCTATTTCTTTACTGGGTGTATCTCTGTTTTCGCATCATAACAATAACGATGATTAGCTTATTTATGGAAGAGATCTTGCCTTTCAAATCAGCACAGTCTCATCAAACGCAGTTCAGATATGATATAGAAAGTTTGCAATGAGGTTAATTCTATACAACAAAGGTTCTGTACCTCAAATGATACCTTAGATCCCTCTAATATTACATTATCTTCAAAGATGTGTGTGGGTTCACTTAAACGTTTTCTTTTATTCTCTTTAATAGTTTGTTTACAGCTCATTGATGAATTTGATTAAATTTCCTACTGTAGATTATATTCATGAAGCATAACAACCGTGGCAATTATAATAAAGAGATGATTTATACACAGCAAACCACGGAACTCAAATTCACTTTATCTCATAATTATATTTACTTGGTTTCTAATAGCAGGTTCATCTGCAAAGTATAATGTTTTCACTTAATATGCTAAACCAGCTGTCAAACCAAATTCATTCTAAAATAAATAAAATATCGTCCTAAGCAAGGAAATGATAAGTCAACACACGCTTCGTTAAACGTTCCGTTAATGTTACTAATTACGGTTTATAATTCCATAACTTTCCCAATGCATGATTAGCGGCCGTCCAAACGGCATATTGACGTTTGACGACTGTGTGACATATACGCCAGTAAGTATCTTCACGACAACCGTATTGACCTTTGAACATGTGTGTAAATTACAATCATACTGACATCAGACCACGTGTGTCAATTCATACATGTACCTTAACGACAACCATACTGACGTCAGACCTCGTGTGTCAATACATACTTGAACGACAGCCATACTAAAGTTAGACCACGTGTGTCAATAATGACTATAGTGCGGGAAATAATCCGAGCTAAATCTAAACCTTTAACAAGAAAAAAAAAATGTTGACACCAATCCCAGAAGTCCCTTGTCAAAAATGGCGGAGATTTCGCAAAGTCACACCTTGGATTATGATTGTGAACTTACGTGTATTATCATCCAAATCTTGTGGTCTCCTAGCTCGAAAATTCAATGCACTATAAAGGTGTAATGTTTAACGAAGTGCAATGTTAATGAAAGGCAGGATAAGATGATGCGTGACGTCATGTCTACGTTTTGACGCACGTGATAATAAGACTGAAATTGGCGGATCTAATTACTTGTTATTTCCATTTGTCGTGCTACTGGGACAATATACGTACAAACATTAGGCATACGTAATATGGCATCGACTACAAGTTATGTATAATCGACACCAAACCACAAGATACATATATAATACCATACATGTATATGGTAGATGTCTTTGCTTATCTTGGCACGTCCGATAATGCAAACCACGATGACCCCCCCCCCCCCCTCCCCATGATAACCAACCATGCTACTTGCTATTAACGACTGAAAAATCATTAATCAATTCTAGTTTTGTGAAGGAATCTTAATGTATCCTTACAACAACAGTGGAGAGGGGCTCAAATATGTTGCAATTTATTTCACCATTGTGTTAAAACTAGGACTATGTACAGTATCATAAATATCATATATATTGTACTGTTTTTCTTTTCTGGAACATGCTATTGCTACAAGGGGATTGTTATATCAATTTTCATTTTTTTTGATTAGATATATGCGCGGGGGGGGGGGGGGGGGGAGGCAGAGAAAAATTCTGGATTTGCGCAGGTATATACAATAGTGTTGAATTTATCGTTTTATTTAGAATTATCATTATATTCAAATGCGTTTTATGTTCAAAGGCAGTGCTGCTTATATAGTTTTACAAACTTGAAAGATTTGCAACAAGACTTGGGTATTTTATCAATTAGTGGCTTGGAAAGATTGAGAGTAGAAATAAGGAAAGTAGACTGGGCAGTCGAGAGTTCAGAACAAGTCGCGCGTCAAAGGTTAGGCAAGTCACAGTGAAGGCAACAGAAATATAATGTATAAA
Source organism: Ostrea edulis (assembly GCF_947568905.1). Lineage (NCBI taxonomy): Eukaryota > Metazoa > Mollusca > Bivalvia > Ostreida > Ostreidae > Ostrea > Ostrea edulis. The sequence continues at coordinate 88,280,547 of NC_079165.1, read as the reverse complement.
GTTTAAAACTATTTCAATCACATTCAAGTACATGTATATTATATTTGTGAAATATTCATGCTAGGTATTTTAGAGTGATCTAAATCTCGCAAGAACCTAATACAGGATTTAATAGAGGGCGAAGCCCTCTCACGGCCCGAAGGGCCGTGAGAGCGGAGCTCTCCCTATAGGTAACACGTATATACATGTTTAAAAGGAAAATATAGGAAAATAATGAAAAATTAAATCATACCTATGGAACTTGAAAAGTTTGGTACTGATGGAGTCGATTCGAATATTAGCGCGTGGACATGTATTCCTCCGTTTTGAATCTCGTCTACCCTAGTTCACGTCGTTCTGAGATGTTACATAAAATCCGTAAAAGCATGTAAATCTTATTTTCTTAATCATATATAATCACTCCACGATTAACGCCATGTTTTTTGTTGTGGTTCAAACGCTATGTTTGTAAATTTGCTAAATAACGACGCTGAATATGACGTCACAATGTACTGTTTACATCAATTGCGTTATATTTCCCGCGTTCAATATATAGGCGGATCAAATGTCCAAAATTAGGATGCTTTGATACAGCTCCGTTCGCGTGCTAACTTCGGGTTGTTTTTGTCCTGTTTTTGATATAGATACTAATGCCAAAACTTTTTTGCTTCGCCCTCAAACACGGTCGCGCCGTAAAACATATTAATATGTCTTACGGCATGACCGTGTTTGAGGGCGAAGCAAAAAATATTGGCATTAGTATCTAGATCCATAACAGGACAAAAAATATCCCGAAATATTAGCACCTAACGTGTGAGGACAGAGCTCAATCAAAGTATTCTAACTTTAAACATTTTTGATCCGCCTATTCATTGAACGCGGGAAACGCTATGTAACTGATGTAAACAGTGAATTGTGACGTCATATTCAGCGTCGATGTTTAGCAAATAAACAAACATAGGAAACGTTGTACAACTCGCGGTTTAAATCGAGGAGTGATTATATATGACTAAGAAAATAAGATTTACATGCTTTTATGGATTTTATGTAACATCTCAGAATAACGTGAACTTGGATACACGAGATTCAAAATGGAGAAATACATGTCCACGCGATAGTATTCGAATCGACGCCATTGGGACCAAAGTTTTCAAGTTCCATAGGTTTGGTTTAATTTTTCATTAGTTTTCTATATTTTCCTTTTAAACATGTATATACGTGTTACCTATAGGGAGAACCCCGCTCTCACGGCCCTTCGGCCTCTATAAACCCAGGGAGAAAACTAAAAGTTCTGCTGTCTAATTCCATTCATGTACTGAGTATCTATTTGGCAAATAGATATTGTTTAAATATGAACCTGATTAACGTATGAACATTACAAATTATGTGTACATGTAGCTGCGCTCGCTCAAACGGTAGCACCGTCAACATATTAGAGAGCGAAGCGTGATTTGCTCTGAAAAATGATGGGGACTACCCATAATGCTTCCTGGAAAATGTTGCCGTCACTGCGGTATACTTCATTGACAACCCCGTAGATAAAACAAATAAATAGTTTGCAAAGTACCACAAATGATTTTAAATTCCAGACAATCTTTCCCATAGCTTCGTTCGTTTTGTTGTAGATAATTGCTTGATTTGAAAGAAAAACAATCGAAGTTAATGATGACGTCACAATGCACTTTTTGCATCAACCGCGTTATATTTTCCCGCTTTAAATGAATTGCCCCAAGTTGTGTTGTACGATGTTATGGGCATTTGCTCGTCTCAACGGTCACACCGTAAACATATTACCTTAACGACAACCATACTAGCGCGATTTACAGAGAATTTGCCCCAAATACAAATCCTTTCATATTGACCATGAACAGCTCAAAAGTACTGTTCAATTCTTATATTTATATTAATTTACTAAATCATCGTTTGTATAGTCCTATTGCACGTACCAATCGTAACTACTCGGCTATTTCCGTAACCGCAAATGAACGTCGTATGTGGATCGACGCCATCAGAGTTGGTTGCTACGTATACATAAACGTAACTATGACGTCACAGTCGTACGTTACACTATGAAAAGTGAACTTTCAAATGCATCTAAGATATTATACACATCTAAGGTATTGTACCACTATCAATTTCCACTTACATGTTTATGTATTAAAGTGAATAAGACGTTAATGATACCAAAACTGAATTTGTGGTGAAAATATAAATACATGTAACACGTTATTCAGGGATTCAGTTCTGGCCTTTTAACCTCACCTCATCCACGGGCGCGCTTCCGGTAAAGAAATGCATCGATTTGATGCAATTCTTGCGCCGATCCACGTCCGAGTCTTCTTACCGGTTACGGAAAAGGACGAGCGCGTGATCCGATTGTTGCACGTACGAGATCGCCATGTTGTTACAGCTAATTATATATGCATGTCAAAGGTCAATTGGGGATAGCCGTGTTAACGTAAACAACAATGGATGCCTGCGTTATTCTTGAAGTCGTACACCGCGGGTCTTTTTGATTGGCATTTTTTAATTTTGGTATATAATATATAGATATATCTTTAAACAAAATGGATACTGGCGATCAGACTTGTAATCTGGATGATTTCTCTCATTGGAAAATAAAGGCGTTGCGTTCATTTCTGAGCAGCAGAGGACTGTCGATAAGAACTTATAGCTCTCGCTTTTGCCGCAAGTAAACTGCATATGCCTACAGCTGTAGAAACAGAGAATCGAAGTTAGATTCCTACAATTTTTCTTAAGAGTTGGTGAAGTTGTATATTGCCTGATCCTTTGTTAATTTTTGATAAGTGTGTGTGTGTGGGGGGGGGGGGGGGGACGAGGGGGGGGGGGGGGACGAAAAACAAGGAATGTCTCCTTGACCACCAGATTTTATAACTGATGTAACTTACCCCCATGCCTGCCAGGAGGGGTCAAGGTGGCATGAAGAAGTGTGAAATCTTGGAATAAGGTACTAAAACCTTTGTCTGCCATTATGCAGTCAAATGGCTCTAAAAGATCCATAAATCCAGAATGTGGGGTATATTTTTGTCACTGGTCATTTCACCCCAGCATTCTTTTTCAATTTATTGTCACCATTATTACATCCACTGACACAGTGTCTCCCGGGCATATTTGTGAAAGAATTTACTTCTAAATGTGTTGATAAAAATTGCAAACTTGCACACAAAACCAAACAATAAAAAATGAAAGGAATGGAAAAGGTAAGAACTGTCAAAATGTATGCATTTCTTACTATCATGAGATCTAACAATTTATTTTGCAAGCAAATGATAAATATCAGTGATGACTATCTGAAATTCTTACCGTAAAGAACTCTCTGATAATAAAATGGTCCCCCATTCCATTTTTTTTTTTATCAGAGAGCTATATTGTAGCCTACAGTACAGAGTGGTGACAAAATGAGTAATTTTTTTATTTTTTCACTATATACTCATTATTTTATTGAAATCCAACTTTTTTCAAAAACTTTTCTTGATGTCATTTCTGGACTAATATAGAATTGAGGAAATTTTTATTGACTTGCAGAATTCCTTACACTTTCTTGTCATAATATTGAAATAATTTTCAGACCATCCATCCTAAGAAATGACATTTAAAACACAAGTATAAAATTTCAGAACTCGTCACTACTATATATCCTTAGTAAGCTGAGAGCCGAAATGTTTCATGCTAAATCAATATAAACTCATTTCTGAAATGGATAGGTGAAAAATCAAATGTAAGAAATTCTGCATCTATTTGTAAATTTCCTCAAAATTGAACCAAAAGTAACACCAGATTAAATTTTGGGAAAAAGTTGGATATCGATTAAATATATATTGGAAAAAAATAAAAACAAACACTCACTTTTGTTACCACTCCGAAGTATATAACACGTAGTTGCACTCCTTGTTGGTTTACCACCTCCCCCCCCCCCCTTCTCCACAGAAAAAAAAGTCTAGAGAACAACAATGCTGAAATACGATTACCAATTTAATTAAAGTTAGACAGTGTCCTACTCAGGATTAAAAAAAAGATATATATATATATATATATATATATATATATATATATATAAATTCACGGTGAAACACGGTGTGATATCACGACAATGTTGGTGTGGGTGGCACACAATAGCCGTGTTTCGAGTTCCTCCGGAACACGGTTTTTATTCTGTGTTTAGTCACGCCACTTCAAAAATGTTCAGCAGGGTTACTTCCGGTTTCTTGTTGTTTACCAACACTTCGTGTATTAAATATTTGTTTGGGATGTATGGGGGTACGTATTTGTTTGTCAACGTTTGATAAGCTACCAGTGGTCAAATTCAACGGAAGACTTAGACAAGACGACGATGTTGCAGTGTAACTTGCAGATCTATGCAGAAGGTCTGTCTAGGAACCCTAGGCCCTATCTAGTACAGTAGTACCCATAGTGGGACATGAAAAGAACGTATTAGACTCGGTGAAACCTACCAAATAGGTAAATCAAGATAGTTACAACTTTTTGTAGAACGTTGTATATTATTAAACAAAACACAATGTCTTAAAGTGATTCATTAAGCCGGCATCGTGCCAAGTACTGCATATTGACTTCTGTGGAAACGAGGGGGTTAGGCTATTTATACAATGTATTCGCTCATTTCTAGTGCGGGTGTAAAGTCTCACAAATATTTCGCTACATTTTTCTGAGTGCAAAACTAGACCTGGACAGCTTTTTGTTTTGTTTTTTCTATAAACAAATTTAACAATGTCATAATTTGTGGAAAGCCTTTTGAATTTTACTGAATTTAGTATTTTAATCAGATTTGTGGTTTGCAATAGATTATAAACAATTTGTATTCGATGCCATATTACGTATGCCTAATGTTTACGTATATTCAATATTGTCCCGGTTGTATGACTTTTAAACAAGTACGTATTTAGATCCGCCACTGTCCGTCTTATTATGACGTACGTCGAAATGTAGACATGACGTCACACATCATCTTAGCCTGCCTTTCATAAACATTGCACTTCGTTAAACATTTCGCCTAATGGTGCACTGAAATTTGGAGCTAGGAGACCACACGATTAGGATGAAAATCCACGTATGTTGACAATCATATTCCAAGGTGTGACTTTGCGAGATCTCCGCCATTTTTGACAAGGGACTTTTGGGATAGGGTCGGAAAGTCTCGTTTACTTTCACTTTCGATTTACTACTTCCGGGCAGCAGTCGAAAAATGTCACTTTGTTTTGCGTTGGTTATGCTCAGATGACAAGTGTCAAAATGAACCTACAGCCTATATAGATTCCCTACTTATGCAAAAAGAAGAAGAAGTGGATTTATAGTTGCAGGTAAACAAGTCATAATACTTATATTTTTATAGTTAAATCACCGATTGAGAACTCAGAAGCAGTGAGCTCTACCCACGACCGGGTGATTGATCTAAAACATATTTTACTGAATATTTTCGATAATAAACAGCTGTCAAGTTAAAGGGTTTAGTTTTTTATGAGTTAGAACTAACATTACACGACACAATTATGCAGTATGTTACTTTTGATAAAGGAGACAAACTGAATGCAAAAGGGTTCGGGGGGGGGGGGGGGTCGGGAAATATATGCAGGTATCTATTTGTACCATGTTTTGTCAATCTCCCTGATTAATAGTTGATCATATAAACTTCTAATAACACATTTTTATGGGATGCTGATAGGGGGAGGGGGGGGGGGGGGGGGAGGACACATTTATAAGGCAATCAGTTTCTCATTTTCATTATGTTTTAATTAATAATGATATTGCTATGTTTTTATTGTGACCCTCACGAAAAATGCTACCAATTTGGAAACAAAAAAATTTCAGGCGATTGGGATCACTGAAATAACATGTTTTTACAATATTTACATTAAGAAACATAATGCAGGACCCAGAAAAAGTTTTTGATACACATGTACTTCATTTCTGTATATGTGTTTGTAAAACACTATGCCTCTTGTGACAACAAAGAAATAGTAAACATTCACCCATACATTCAGATCTTAAATTAATTCAATTTAGATTGTGGCATTTGAATTCTTCTTGAAAATGAAAAGTTTGATACAAGATGTTTATTTACTGTTTAATGATGCAGTGTTGGGACAAGAGGGGGTGGGGTTGGTGGTGGTGCCATCCCCCATTTGGTAGTTCATATGTAACAAATATGGGGGATTTGGGTTGCAATTTTGATAATTTTAATTTACACACATACATCTTTTAGGGGGATAGTATAAATTACACTTGCCCCCCCCCCCCCCCCCCCCTTGCAAATCTTCTTGATCCACCCCTGCAATACTTTTAATGATATTCACTTGATGTCTATGCTTGTTACAGATGCTGTTATATACATCATTTCCTTCAGAAGTATCAATGTGTTGGCGGCTGTTATGAAGAGAATGGGGCCCATTTTAACAACTTCTAGGATGGGCAGTACTTGGGTTCATACCAGTGATCAATTTCTCATGACTCTTATGAAGTTGCACCTAAATCTAAGGGATCTACATTTAGCAGGCCAGAGGGCTCAATGCCGAATTTACCTCTGAAAAAATCGCAATGGATACAACAAACATAACACTGAATTTAACTTTAAAATTGAATAACTAGTCATTATCTGACAGCAACTACATTGTGCAAAATTTGTCACACAGCAAAGGCTATCACTTGTGTAGCATAATTGTTCTGAATTCTATCCAGAATCCACCTCTGATGGTGACATTGTTGATCACTGAGGTGTATTGGAGATATTGAAGCCATATGATATATGATTCTTGCTAATAAAGGATTTGATATATTTGATAAACTTTAATCAGGAGTGACATTAAACATATCACCTTTTCTTTCATCAAAATCTCATTTCAGTAAGGATGAAGCACAGCTGTTACAAGACCAGGAAGAGTCAATTTTATGTGGAGTGTACAATTGAATAATTAAAAACATCCATATTCTAAATCATATACCTTCACAATACAGACACATATATATATATATATATATATATATGTCCACTAAGATTTTCAACTCTGTGTGACTCTTGTACATTTGCAAATCCTCTACTGAAGGAAATAGCTGATATGAATTCCACAATTTATCAAATCTTACCTTTGGACTGAGATACTGAGATACTATAAATGTACAACTTCTTACTCACATTATTCTGCATTGTCAAATTGTATTAAATGCATACAAGTAAATGATAAAGTGAACATTTATTTAAGGTTGCTAGTCAAAGAAATTGTTACAATGGTGATTCATGCACATCTTTACACTGATCAATTGTAGCAAAAACAAAATAAAACTAATGGAAGACATTTGAATTTTCACAAGTCTGTTCTAGTTGGTTATTGCGGAGAGGGCACAAAGACTCAATCATGTTTGCCAAGTATAATTCCCATAATTCATCTCAAAGGATGAGAATCACTTCCATGTTCATTGGTGTTCAAACTATGAAATCACAAGTGGTGCCTGTGAGGTAAAGCTGATGGAAAACTGATGCCAATAACTATGGCTCTCTTTGAGCTGCACTCTGAAAACTTTACCAAAACAAGATATATTAAAAAAGACTGGCATCCACTATGTCTATATATTCTTTCATAAAAATACCAATACTAGATAATTCTTATTTGGACATTCAACATTTTTTTTATAGCATAATAAAATTTATTTACTTATACTGCTGTCTGATCGAATTTGTAAAGAAAAACTTTATAATTGACATCTGCATTTATCTAGTAAAAATCCCTATATGTTTGTACAGGCATCCTTTGCTGTTGCAGAGAAAGGACATTTTTAAAATTTCTATATTGTCTGGAGATGCATTCATTTTTGGTGAACCTTTATATTTTGGGATCACCTGAATTTACATGTATACAAGTATTCATTACAGAATGAATATCATTTAATATTGATAGCTTGACGAGCATAAAGAGCTCTTGTGAGTTACCTATATTCTGATTGCCTGGGTGGATACATTTCTCTCATTGTCATAGCTTTACGAAGTCCAGACTTAAGATGCTTTATCCAGCTGTGTTGTTTGCCCTTTTATATCTGAAAGATTAACACATTAACATTGTAGTCATTGTCACACAAAACATGTAGATTATGCACACTAAAATGCAAATTGACTACCTGGACTAGTCAATATTTCATAATAGACATATCACGTTCTATCAATTCAGCTGAAATTCAGATAAATCAAAATTCATAAGATATACATGTATTTATATCTACCATCCATGAAATATGTCAGTGGCAGGTTTAAGGGGAGATAGATCTCCACCTCATGAAATCCCCCCCCCTTATTTGAATCCCTGGGTCTGCAATACTAGTATATATAGAATTGCACACTAAAATGTTTGTTGACTATCTGGATTAGTGATAATTCAGCTGAAATTCAGATAAATAAAAAAAAATCTTAGATGCCAGTCGCGGATTTAAAGCCCCCCCCCCCCCCCCCCCCCTCCACACATACACTCACGAATTTCTGGATCTGTTCATATATGCAGTTTTACATACCAAATGTATATACTATAATATTATAAATTACTGCATCTACATAGTGGAAACAAAACTGACTCGTGGGATTTCCATATGTCACTGATATGATTGGTGTCAGTAAAAAGTTCTGTCTTTATTTTATAGAAATATTTTTATGAAATAATTTGAATAAATTTCTAAATGAAACTGTAAAACGTTCAAAATCATAGAATAAAATAGGGCTATATATCCATGTTATACACAACAGGAAAAAGTTTTATTCTTTTCTAGTGCTCTTGCGTTTTCACTCGATGCAGATTATTAAGGGGGGGGGGGGGGGGGTTGTTACCACAACACCAATCAAGAATCAGTCTAATCAGAACTACGCAAATATATTGCTGAGATTTGATCGAGGACTTTCGATATCTTGAACGAAACTCGGAGATATAGATGTATGGGTGTATATGATGCAAACGACTGTACAGTGCATATGATGCAGACGACTATATAATGTAAACATACCTGTACTTTGTTGGAAAATGTCTCGTATTGACGCTTGGACAACCTTTGTAATAACTCAGAGCTCTATCTAGAACACATATTCTCAACCCAGTTGTTATCCACCGCTCTATCGCTTTTTGTAGTAAGCTCTATGTGGTTTTGAACGTAGCGAGTCTAGTACATTATTGATAATGCCATCCTGACAACTGCCCGGAAGTACGATTTCACGTTATTTCTCGCGAGTCACATGACGAGACTTTCCGACCCTATTGACGTCAACATTTTTTTTCTTGTTAAAGTTTTAGATTTAGCTCGGATTATTTCCCGCACTCTAGTCATTAGAGCTCGCAGTATGATCCAGCACATCGCGCTGGCTCGCTGCGCTCGCTTTTATATACCCAAAAAATTGATAGAAATTAAAAATGCATATTTCTATAAAGGTAAAATAAGCTCTCCAGTATTGAAAATGCTACACAAGCATAGTCTGGTCCCTTACATTCCATTTCAATAGTGAAATGTAAAATCAGAGTTGAACGCCGTGAATTTAGTTCAATATTCAAACCTATTTAAATGATTATTATTTAACCGAACTGGGGTGATTTCATCCAAAATATTTCGCTAAAATATTTGTAGGGATATTAGAGTAATAGTATGGAAATGAACAGGGGTTCGAATTGACTGGCTACCTAATATAACTACGTCAACAAACGAATTCCGTTGAAGCTCTGAGTTTTCGGGTCGCATAGGGCTTTAATTAATATTTGAAGGTATGTTTGGACGCGAATATAGTAGGAGAATATGTCAATATATATATATATATATATATATATATATATATATATATATATATATATATACACACACACACATATATATATTAGCTTTATAAGACGGAGATACAAGAATACACCGATATAAGGCCTCAACCGAGGGCATTTTTTCTGCGCCGTAAATTGAAGGTTTTTACAAGGAGTGGATCTGTAGCTCTCTGATGTCCCCATATTTTTTCAGAGAGCTACAATTCTGTAGCTTTTTCTGACCACACATGAACTTACACAGATATACACGTTTGTGTCAATACAGGCATATACCATACCAATACTGACCAATGTGTATATCAACACAAATTTACATGTATATCTGTATGACCCACACTTTTAATATGTATCGTTCTTACTTCGCGTGTAGCAATGCTCACCTATATGTACACAGTAATAACAACTACTGAATTTTATGAATTTCTTAGAAAAATAATAGACAAGAAAATCTGCTGACGTATTTGCTCACTCCGTGGGGAGTAGAGTGAGAGCGTGATGTTAATAATTCTTGACAAGGAATCAATTTATAGTTGTAAAATATGAAGGGCTCATCTGCCAAGAAAATTTCAAAGTAATCACTTCTTACAAAACCTAAGGTTTTTCAATGCAGATAATCCCTTATCGCTGTCTAGATTCCGACAACTTATGTGTTCACCGGGGTTTCTTTGATGTAAACTAAAACATTATTCATTATTAAGATTTGTTTACCTTTAAGTTTTGTGAGGGAAAATTGAGATCATTTGTATTACTAATCGGGATCCCAAAAATATGCTACACTTGTTTCCTTCTCAATAAACTACAATAATTATTTTATGAATTTCACTGTCATGAAAAAGTTCACTAGGGGACACTGTTATGTCATTTCCTGTGTTATTTTTATGCTTTGTTAAACAATGTCCTTCCAGTAATTCTCTGTGGTTTTCGTGGTGCATTGAAACATATTTCATGTATATTCCAAGTTTCTGTAGATTGAAATCGGCACCCATTGATTACTGTCATCGATAAGGATACCTTTTTGAGAATTGATTGTTGAGAAAACCTACACCTGTGACTGATCAAAGACAGGTTAGTGATAGTGCACTCCGTTAATCATAATAAAAAAAAACCACAATCAATTTGTTCTAACAGTTTGATCCTCTTTATATTACAATGTCTATGTGCCACTTATTAGAGAAGTAGTGGAAATCAAATATGGATTCTAAACATTCCAAAGAACTGTCTGTAAAGGAAGTCTTGCTGATATTGCCCCCTATTGAGAAGTTGCATGTGAATTGTAAACTTAGATGTAGATTATTATTTAGTAACCCAAATCGTATCTATCTCGAAATAAATATCAGACATACCGGTATTTCAAGCTCACAGGAAGGTGGCCAATAGTTAATTAAAACATCCGAATTTCCTCATCTATGGTCAAAGATTTACAAATGGTCAACTCATAATTTTGCCTGCTTAAACCTAGCAGACAGTTACTACCTACCAATACAGAGCACACACTACCTCTCAAACTTACATTTTACGCTCTTGTATTGGCGGCAACTTCGGTATAAACATGACATGCACGTGCTCCACGCCTTCCTATAAAATTTCAAAAACATCTCCCAAAATCTATAATGTTTTATTACACTTTCACATAAAGTACTCAAATCTGAACGGCCAAGAAACAGTTGAAAAAAAAAGAATATTCCCTCTGAGAATAGAAAGCACGCGCTCCAGGGTGATAGCATCTAGCAACGGGTAACATTACTTGACAACGGGTGATATTATGAGAATTATTCCATGCATCAAATTTACGCGCGTACGGTTCACCGTAGATTCTTAAACGACGTCGTTCGAGTGTTTGTAATAAACGCGAATACCTACAATGATATTATATAAATATTGCATGTAGTTGAGGGTAACATTGAAAATTTTCACCCCGAGAAAACCATTGTCAACCGAGGCGTAGCCGAGGTTGACAATGGTTTCTCGAGGGGTGAAAATTTCAATGTTACCCTCAACTACATGCAATATTTGTTTTATTATACTGAATGTTATGTAAACTGGAAAGGAGAAAAACTTACGTCTGTTGACATTTGATCAATCACTGTCATGCGATATTTCGTATTTCGATGCGGGTACTCGCGTTTATTACAAACGCTCAAACGACGTCGTCTAGCAATCTACGGCGAACCGTACGCGCATAAATTTGACGCATGTGATAATTTTTTATAATATCACCCGTTGTCAAGTACTGTTATCCGTTGCTAGATACTATCACCCTGGGGCGTGTGTTTTTTGTTCTCAGAGGGTAACAATATGTTTTTTCAAATGCTTCTCGACCAATCAGGTTCGAGTATTTTACATGAAAGTATAATAAACAAAAAATATTGCATGATAGTGATTGATAAAATGTCAACAGACGTTACAAGTTTTTCAGCTTTGTTATTTATATAGCATTCAAAATTGGATCAAATGCTGTCTGACGTTTTTCATACCGATTGTTGGGCCGTTTACCTGATCAAGATATAGGGCGGTTGTGACTGGTTGACAGGGGATGCTTACTTCTGCTAGGTACCTGATCCCACCTTTGGTATATCCAGGGGTCCGTGTTTGCCCCTTTCTCTATTTTGTATTGCTTATAGGAGTTTTGAGATGAATCACTGTTCGTTATCTTCGCCTTTCATTCATTCAGTATAATAAAACAAATATTGCATGTAGCGGAAGGTAACATTGAAAATGTTCACCCCTAGAGAAACCATTGTCAACCTCGGCGTCGACAACGGTTTCTCAAGGGGTGAAAATTTCCAGTGTTACCCTCAACTGCATGCAATAATTATAGAATGTTCTATAATTCTAAATTTGCTGAAATCTATGATACTATTATGGCTATAGCCACTGAAATATATATTTTTTACTAAGGCATCATATTTAGATAAGTTTTACTAAAATTGAGATATGGTTTTAAGTCTATTTTAAAATTAAGTGAAAATAGGGGCCACATAGGGACCTTATCCTTTGAAATCGCAAGACTTCCAAAATTAACAGTATCAAACCGTATATATACGACTTTGCAATACATTATCTTACCATTGGTGGCGATTAATTAAAGACTAGGCCTTTTGAAATCATCATTTTTGTGTGTTGTTTACATCTTATTCGAGAAGATTTCACGGATGTAAAGATATCAAGAGCTTCCATACCAGGAGCAGACACTAATGATGGATAAAGGGTCCACCAGCGCGTCCCTTTTTAGTAAACCTTTCAAAGGTATTTAATTGAAGTCAAGATTGAGAGCACACGCTTAGGAGATTCAAAACAACGAAAAGACGATAAAGTACACAATGACACAAATCAGCCACCATACCTAGCCCCTAGGCTATCTGCTACGACCTTGAACTCTGCCTTTGATAAAATATGTAATTCAGAGTTTATATTATTTCAATGGAATACACAAATCTCGCATAGAAACCGTTTTTAAAAATGTCATATCACCGATCATAATATATCAACCGTGATATGGCATTTTTAAAAATATTAAAGTATAATAATTTAAAGTAGTGTTCAATATAACATGGACACGATAGTCATCAGTGCGTGAAATCTGATTCATAAGACTCTGTATAAATTCTATAAAATGTATATGGACTTCCCTTCCAATGAACTGTGACAGATGCACATGCTGTTTTCTGAATACCAATTAAAAGACGGCAATAATACAGGAGGATTGATTACAACTGTTGAACAGATTTTCCTCCCTTAACGCAGACCTGAGTCCATTGCTTAATCACATTAAGCAAGTTTCTTTTATCGCTGCATTTAAAATCATGCACTGTGTGTGGGTAGATATAATTGATACCCTGATAACAAAGTTTGATAGAGCATTACTAATTTAGAATTGGAATAATTTACCACTAAGGCTTTTAGAAATTAAGGACAGAGTCCCTCCCTATGTAATCAGGATATGAATCCCATCCACCCCCGAAATGATATGAAGTGTTTATCAATTAAAGGTTTATAAGGTCGCAATAGGCAAACTAAGCATTAAAGAATGGAACAGAAGGTTCATGGGCTACATCGCACACCTGGGCAACTGTATTTAACGCACACCTGGGCAATTGTATTTAACGCCGGTGTATTTAAAAACACATAGCTCCATATATCCTAGTATCGGGGTCATGGTGTATAAACCATGATTCTACACTTATGGTGTAGAATGTATATCCATATTAATTGATTTGATTGATTGATTGATGTTTTCCGCTACACTCAAAATGTTTTCAGTTATCTGGTGGCGCCCAGTTTTTATTGGTGGAAGAGAGAACCCAGATACAATGTACCTGGGAAGAGAACACCGACCTTCCGAAAGTAACTGGGAAACTTCCGCACTTACGCGAGCGTACATGTGAATAAAATATTCATAGTGTCAGAATTAGAATGCATAATTATTATTATTAATATATAGAGCCTAATGTAATGATATAATTATCCTAATAACATATAAAACAATTTAAAACAAACCATAAGAATGATTGAATACATAGAAAGGACATAAGTATAATAACAAACTAGCAAAATAGCAACAGAAGTTTGTTTGGGTTTTTATTAGTTTTTTTTTTTTGGTAAGAAAAAATGTAAAAGCACTGTAAGAACTGTAATGTAAGAGCACCAAGTATGTAAAAAAAATCACAAATTGAAAGCTAATCTTAAAAGATGCGTTTTAGGGTCCGCTTTAAAACTAGACAGTCAAGTACATTGTCTGAGTTTGAAAGGCAGCGAGTTCCAGAGACTCGATGCGGCCTTATCCAAACGTCGATCCCCATGTTTTCGTACGTGTCTGAGGTACCTGGAGAAGATGCAGAGATTCGGATCTTAGTGATCGTGTGGGATTGTAAACTGTAAGGATATCATTTATGTAAACTGGAGATAGGTTGAGAGATTTGAAAGTATGGAAAATGATCTGATATTGAATTCTGTATTCAATTGGGAGCCAGTGAAGATCTATCTGTTTGTATGTCTGTCAGCTTTACAAAATAAGATATTACACCTTACATCCTTGTGATCCTTGAGAAGACGACTATTAGAGACTGTTCCTACATGAGGGTGTATGCTTATTAATTAAAATATAACCCCTACGGTTCGTAGGAATAGTTCCAAAGAATTTCCACCTTACATTCGTATGCAAAAACTGAAATTCGCTGAAGTGACCAACTACAAGCCTTTGGGTTTAGGGTGAGAATAAACTTTAAATTACATTACAAGAAGATGCTTACATAACAATTTGATATATTATACCCTTATGTCTATTTATATAAAAAAAAAATTTTAAACTACCGCCATATTCTGATTACATAATTCTTGACAAGATTGATTCAAGCAGCCCACCCAGTTCACAATTTCTAACTAATCTCCCCTTGAAAGGGAGATTAAGCCTTCAGTTGAATATATTTCAATATCCCAATAAATTTAGGATACGCTGTGACAAGTTTGGTTGAAATTGGTATCGTAACTCTTGTAAAGAAAGGAAGATGTCAAAAGTAAAAGCCGACAGACAGACAGAGAGACAAACAAACAAACAGATAGATTTTAATAGAAAAGCTCATTTGAGAAATAAAGTAGAGAGGTTGTTTAGAGATGGTATGTTGACGCAGTGATAAATTACAGACTCTTTGGTAAACACGATTTAATGTCTGTTTCTTGTTTATGCCTCTGCAATTACTACATTAGAGCGTTGTGGAACTCTCCAATCCCACGTGATATCATTCCAGTAGAGACCCGCATTGCTTTAATTGTTTACATTAAAAAGGCCGAAGATAAGTTTGGATACAAATTGATTTACTTCAAAAGAAAAGATTACAATCACCGTTACGATTTACACAACTTGTATTAAATGGCGAATAAAAAAATCTTTTTAATGAAACTAACTGGGAACAAATTGAGGAACAAAATGGATGAAAATGTCACGATATCAATGACATTACAAAATGGACCACAACCATCAAAACAGCTCATATGTTTCTTAAAGCCAGCATGATACAATTCAAATATCTTTCTGATTATAAAGTGACGAATGGACGAGACATTTTTATTTAGATACATGTATATACTAATAAATATACAAGTACTGACATTGTTCATGCGGTAATCCGTTAATAACACAGCGTTATTTAAAATGAGATTTTAGGCATAATATGTATAGAGACACTCTGTGTTTGTGTGTTTTTATTGCATTATTGATTTCACCATAGTTGTGCATGTAAAGAAGAACGAAAAACAATGGAAATATGACGAATTTTATTGTTTATGGTTCCACAGCTTCTAAGTGTTGCATGTTATGACAGCGTTATAAATCAGTGACATTTTCATGCGCTTCCTTGACCAGTCGCGGTCACAGACAATTTTATATCGCTTGGGTTCGAATTTACTATCAAAGAGTAAAGGTATAAAACTCTAAATATAGGTACATGTACCCAAGTTCACCAATGAAAACACAATCATCCAAATGATGTTAAATTCTACTCTGTATTCTAATATAATCACACATAATCAAACTACATTAACTGTTACTAAAATTTATCCCGAAATTCATAAGTGGCTATCATAAGTGAAAGTGCAGACGGTTTTACAAATTTCAGTCACTTGGAGCTATTACGGACTTCAGTTTATGAATTAGAGTAAAAAATAATAAGGATTTTTCTGAATTCATTACTGCCTAACTTGGGAAGTATACGGAATTTCAGGATGAACTTTTGTAGTAATGTAGATTGATTAGGCCTATGTGTAATTATATCAGAATACAGAATAGAAATTTATACTATTTGGTTGATCCCCCCCCCCCCCCCGTAAACTTGGGAACCTATATCTAGAGTTCTATACCTTTAAATTCGAAACCAAGCGATATAATAGCCTGTGGTCGCGGTGGTTCATGCGGTGGTTCATGCGTTAGTGTAATCGTTCCGTGCTCAGGAGGTCTGTGGTCGCGGTGGTTCATGCGTTAGGGTACTCGTTCCGTGCTCAGGAGGTCTGTGGTCGCGGTGGTTCATGCGTTAGTGTACTCGTTCCGTGCTCAGGAGGTCGTGGATCAGTAGTGACTACTCCTTCGCTAAACGCTCGACATTTAAGTGTTTAATTGTTTATTGACCAAAGGAGCCCTGTGACTCATAGGTACGCTGTGTACAATACAGGCAAATGGCAGAGGATTCAGAATTATTACAATATGTAAATGTGAGTTACGGGTCTATTAGATATGACATTAGAAAAATCGAGGGCTCAGGTTACGGCAGGTGTTCAAACATAAAAGAACCCTTACTGCTACGGTCCTGAGCGCCCTGCATACATCTTTAGTGTCACTTCACCCACAACTGGCGACGTCTCGATATGATTAAAAATCTTTCGAAGGGATGTAATACAAATAAATAAGTAAATAACAAACATAAACGTTCTGGTCTATAAATAGTGAAAATTCTATTTCATTGGCCTGTAGTTTGGTTTTGTGATATTTAACTTCCTATAGTCCATTTTAACTTGATTGAGGCTTCATTGTGTCAATAGAACCATCAATCGTTCACTTATTTTCCGTCAACGCACCTCTGTTTCGCCAATGTTGTCACATTATCAGTGAATTCTGTTTCTGGTGCCTCCAAATCTGTCTCTCAATGAGTGCTGAAAAAGAGCTGCAAACCTCAGTAGAGATGTTGAACCATAAACCGGATAATCCGAATAAGGAGCCACAAAGACGTGCACTCACTAATAAAACTGGTACATGATACATCGAATAACAAACCCCAACCCTTCATACATGAAGCAACCTACCCAATCCCCCAGCAATGAAGTCACCAAACCAGTACTCTAAACATGATGTCATGAACCAGATATTTAGGAGGAAATCACGAACCCGATCCTCTAGATTTGGAGTTACGAACCCGATCTACCTGACGGAGAATCGCTCATTCGATGACAAACTCCCCGTTGAGGCCCCAAACGAACTCTGGCGGAAGTTTGGACTCGATGAGTCATCAACCAAATCGACGTGAATACATCGACCAGATACTTCTGAGGTGGAGTCATCAATCCATCCCTACAGCTTCCATCTTCTATACCTGGAACTTCCGACCTAACATGGAGCCACCGACCCAGTCCTCCAGATACGACGTCACGAATCGGATCCTTAGTATATGGATTTAACAACCCGAATATCCATACATTCATGTGCCTATCCGATTTTGTAAACTAAATCATATTCTCCTTTAAGAAATTCTAATTATGTAAAGTTAGATACAGGCACCTTGGAAAAGGGTGCACTTCTAATGAAAAATACACGAATTCGAAATGAGTCACAACTGAGGCATTATCAATATACATATATTCATCGAATGATATGTAAGAACTGATAAGCAAGGGAAATTCGTATGTTTAACCTAACAAATATGTCATCCTCTGATCGGTGTTTGTTTGTTTACGTCCCGTCGAGAATTTTTCACTCGTATTGAGACGTTCACCAGTTGTATCAGTATACCCTGTATTTCGGCCCTGGTCCTACAGACATCTGTGTGCGGTCTACATGAAAATCCAGTTTAATAGATTGTTTCATGTTTATACCAATGCTACTTACACATGACAATAGATAAGGAACCATTCAATACTTTACTCTCTTGTTTTACATTCCAACATTCAGATTTACGTTGTAAAATGAGCACGAAACGGAATGCAAATCAAAGAATGCTTCTGGATTTATACATTGTGTTTCATATTCGAACCAGAACTATCAAAACTCGTAAATTTTGTCACATTATAATAACCAATGAGGGTATTTTTAAAGGGCTTATTTTGGACTTTAAGGGTATGTAAGACATCGTTGACATGTATTAGAGAGATTTTCAGCCAAAAAAAATATTTTCAAAAATCAACTCATGTAGGTTATTCAGAGGGGGGGGGGGTGTCTTTAACCCAAGCACAGGTCAGTTGTATGTCTGTGAACCAGATATTACTTGAGAAATGAAACTTCTAATTCTTTGTTTGATGCATGTATCAAACGAAACATTGGACGGAAAACTTCATCAATGCGCGTAGTTTTCCGTCCAATGTTTCGTTTGATACATGCATCAAACAAAGAATCAGAAGTTTTATTTCTTATCATTTAATTATATTTTTAAGATAGAAAAATAAATAGTTTCTCCCATCAAAAAGCTTGAATTAACGTTTTTGAAATGTCGCGTAGGAATACATTATGTAAGAATGAAAACAACAACAAAACGGCATGGCTGTACGTTCAGGTCAGGAACAGTCACTGTGCAGATTGAAATGGATTATACGCCAAATTAAAGGTGCAATGGTTAAAAGCTTAATTAAATATAAATGAAGATAACAAGTGGTGACTGGATTTATGCTGCATTGTGTTGGAGGAGACGTTGAACACTGGTTGTGTCGTTGGAACGGTGGAATGCAACTCGGCTCCATTTCAATATCGAGTAAAAAGTTCAACACCTCTTCATCTAAAACGCACTCGTTGACTGAGCCCCATATAATTTCATTAATATTTACCAGATCAGAAGTCGCCACTTGCTCCGTCATGTTATCGATCTCTTAAAGCAGACGATTCATACCGGGAACTCTTGTAATCTGTCTACTTCTACCAGTAAGTGGTCTACGTCATCAAGTTGACTATTCTTCCACGTCATCGCCGATGTATGTTGTTTCTTTAAATTAATTTGTATTTTATTCATATCTTTAGTTGTGCTTATTTTTGATTGCAATGAAAAACAAAAATCAAACGAATGCATGTCGTTATATATAATGCTTGTGTGAAAATCCCGTTCTATAAATAGCGCTAAAATTAGAACGGGGAAGACGTATTCCAGAGAAAAGTTGTCCCGCGTGCTTAGTGCAGATGAAATCCGAACGAAATTTTGACAGAGAAATCAAACGAATTTTTCAACCAATCAGCATTGTTGTTAAGTCATCACTTTAAAAGTTATTAATGATTTTGTTTGCAAAGCAAAGCTAACTTATATGACGTCACAATACGTACACTATTTACATCAACTGCTTTCTATTCTCCGCGTTAAATGAATAGGTGGATCAAATATCTAAAGTCATGTTGCAAGATGTTCAGGGTCTTCGCTCGTCTCAACAGTAACACCGTAAAACATATTATTGAATAAATCAATACGTTCCTCTGCCATATCCAAACTAGCAAAATAAGAGACACTGAGATACGTATGACTTTTATGTCGAGCACACGCTTATAGGAGCACATATAATAAAGATATAGTTCTTTTTCTTTTCTTCGTTTAAATAAAGAATTACAGACCATATTTTTAATAGATTTCTTATTAACAATGAACAAAAAGCAACCACGTTGAATGTCAGCGCATTAGCAGTATACTTAGCTGCATTCAAATCAATGTTCCTCTAAAAGTAATTGAAAATGAAAAATTTATGATGAAATATATATTATATTTTGATGCTTTAATGTAAAATCATTAATAAACAAATTCATTTTTCCCCTCCATTTATTGCAGAATCTCGAATTACTCAACGCTCGTATTATTTTGACTCATAGAAATCCCTCGCAGATACAAAAATAGGAACATGGACCTCTTCACTAAACTTCTAGTCTATATCGTATATGATAGAAAAATTATTTTGAAAAATCATTGCTGTTCCCAAGAAATAATTGTTCGACTGCAGGATTTAAACATCGTGACAGATGGTGATAATGCATGTGAAAAATGCTTTGTGTTATACAGTAAAATATATACATTCTGAGAGAAGATATGAATTTTTGATGCGCTGTTTTTGTTTCTAGAGATCGTGTTAGTGTTACTTTTTTTCAATATACGGACTATGCTCTGTGATAGATCAGTGTTGTATCGGGAGACTTTCTTTCAATCCCTAATCAGATCACATTACTTGTTAAGTGTTGTTATTGAAATATGCTATGGCTTCTCCTAACATCTATTTGTGATTACAAAATCACCACAAGTGGATTCAGCTAAAATGTTGCCAATGAACTATTCCTTGCTTTCAATATAGTGAAACGGCATTGTAGAGAATATATGATATCAAAATTAAATTTATCAGAAAAAATATTATTAGTATCGAAGTAAACAGTTTGTTGAAATACATAAGAGTGGGGCTTAAACCCCCCCCCCCACCCCACCCCCGGGTCCCCCAAATACTATATGCCACGCTATAAAATATTAGCCGCAAACATTTTATTCCTTGTTTGTCTTATTCTTGTTTAACGTTTCATTCAACAATTATTTTGACGAAAGCAGCTCATTAGTTCGTATTGATACTTCATTTATCTTGTATATATATTCATAAATCAAATATAAGTTCCTTTGCCATTTTAAGCTAGCAAAATCAGAACCCCTGGGATCGGAGGGATTTCTATGACGAATCCTAGCTCATGTGAACAATGCTAGCGATACATGATACTTTTCAAAGTTTTTAAATGTTATTGACGATTTAAAAAAAAATCACCTTTGAATGGTCAATTCCCCAGCAGTACACTTTGCTGAATTCAAATCAATGTTCTACTGGAAGTAATTTAAAATGGCGGGGGGGGGGGGATGGGGTGGGGGGGGGGTCATGATGAAAATGTTATATCATGATCATGTTGTTTTACCTCAATATCAATATTGTGCAGCAATGATTCTTTTTATTTCATTAATCACAGATACTCTCTGTAGATTCCTTATTTTACACGAGTACTCAATTGATATGTCGAAATCACTCACGTGAACATGAATTCGCATGTTGTCTGTGAATCAAGAGTTCTTGCATGTATTTTAGGAACAAAAAATTAAAAACGAGTAATCTTATTTCGTGAGTGATGCCTTCCGCGAAATTGCGCGATAATAAATTCCCCGTGTATATTTAGGAATCTACAGACAGTATTCAAATTACTACGTGACTGGAACTCAGAAACTCCTCGTAAAAACAAAAATACTAAACATTGATCTTTTGACTCCAAAATATTAGCTATCTTATACATGTAGCTATATATAGTCCTTGATTACAATCTCTATCGTATATAATAGGAACATTGCAATATCAAAGCAACTCCCAGGCGATAACTGGCATTAAAGAACTGTATGAATACTTAAATTGAAAATCGTGACAGATGGCGAAAATGAACACGAGAGTTGCTGTGTATTGTAGATTACAATACATGTATATATGATTTTAAAATTGACTTGCCTTGAAGTATTAGTTCTCTAGAGATCGTGTTCCTAATTGCATTGAGAATATGATTTTAGCAGAGTCAAAGGGCATCAGGAGAATTACCGGAATCATTTTCAATTTCTGTAAAGATAATAGAATTAGATTAACCACCAAATATAGCATGGCTTCTCCTTGTAATCAAAGCAATTGTTGCACTTCTGCATCTTTACTACCGGTAAAGATATCTTTACATGGATATGCATGATCTATAATATTATATGTACATCAACAAGATTTTTATAATCGAAGATTTTGAAACAAGAGACAGATATTACATAAACAATTATCACATACTACATGTACACACTACGGGAAAAAACGACAAATATTAATAATCTACATCGTTAAGAAAAATGATCAACTAATAAACTAAATTAAGGAATAAATAATATCTAACTGTAAAAGTGTACTGGAATTAGAATATATATACCAGCTGTATATTACATCAACTTTCTTAAAAAATGGAAATATCTTATTTGAAGTGATATCATATGTGTAAAAATGTATGCAATAATTTTAGCATACATTTGAAATGTAGCAGAGTGATTAATGAAAAAGTTGATATGCAACATTCAGGTGTCATCATGATTCGTAGCATATAGATGATTCAAATACGAAACTAAGACATGTGATCAGTTGCTGAATAAATTCAGGTGAAAACATGCATGGTCCAGCGAAAGGTCTGTAGCAGAGAGAGAAGGTGCATGGTCTCATAAGAAGGGCAGACAGGGTTCTTGATTGTGCACAGTGTCTAAATCCCCTCGCTTGATACTGTGATGGTATGTGAGTGGTACAGATTAACCCAAATGAGAGAAAATCAAAGCGAGAAATGGGCACCTGCTCAGATCATTTTTGTGAACCAGTACCAGTATGTATAGATTGCATGTAATTTAGGATTATAATTTATTAACTACACCTATATGAAATACAAATATTGGCATAAAAGGGAAATACGTATTTTTATTAGTCTGTTATAATCTGACTTTGATGTATACTCCTACCCACGTTTTAGATCCCCCCAAAAAACCCTGTCCCCTGCAACTTACGAATACAGACGCCGGTTTAGAGAATTCGTACTATCATCGGGTCGGGATGAAAATACATGTATATGAATATATATTTTTTTTTCAAAAATATAGAAATTAGGCAAGATGAGAGAGAACAATTACAAAACAAAGGGAAATAAATAAAATAAAACCAATGAAAGTTGATATAGCAATGTAACTTTTTCCGGAAAATTGTTCTCCCCTTTTCTTTTGTTATCCTGGTACCAAGTGGGAAGGGCATACATGTATGATCATATTCTGTCAAGTTTGAAGAAAAGCTTTCTCATTCTACCCCGAGACATCCGTATCTGGTCACACATCAATCATTACGTTCACTTTTCTAATGTCCACTCTTTTTATATCTCGTAATGAGGTTCATCGAATGGGAATCCTTGAAAACAATATGTGTTGTTTGTCCTTAAGGACACGTACCTAATAGGTATGGATGAAATTGATGGAACATGAGTAATGATGTGGTGTAGGAAATTGAAAATCATGCCTCACGGGACCAAAAAGCACTGTCTTTAGTTTGCCAGCCTAGGTTATTAATCTACTATGTGCACATAGACAAATAAAGAATATCTTGAGGACAAATCATATCTCGGATTTTAATTTGCATCTATGGCGTACTTCCGTTTTGAAAAAGAAGAGTAACAATGTGTTATTTCCTCAGAAGTTTGTGCCCCTCACTGCAATACTGATTTACACTCTTCAGTTTCTGATCATGGTCTTTCTTAGCCTCTTCATCAAACTTGTCACATTCTGCAATGATAATATCAAGAGCGGTGCCAAAGAAATCATCCATAGTTTTACCCACAGTGAAGTGGGGAATTTAGTGAGAGGAGAAGATAACGAACAGTGATCAATCTAACTCCTATAAGTAATACAAAATAGATAATTGGACAAACAAGGACCCCTGGACACACCAGAGGTGGGATCAGGTGCCTAGGAGGAGTAAGATATGTATATTTTACCACGTGACTCTCGTGATGTTTGGTATAAACTTCTCATTGTACAAAGTTTTAAATTCCATTCGAATTCTGAATTACGAATGAAATAGTTGGTAACTTTCAAATTAGTCTAATCCTTTTGGTTAAACCGTTTTGAGTTAATCCTGTGTTATATCATTTCGTACGTACATGTACCTAGTATTTCTGATAAATTGCATTGACTTCTGCTACACAGTCTGAAATCGAACGTTTTGCTTGTTGAGTTCTACATGTGCATTTATCTTTTTGCTGCCACTCTTTACGTCCAGACAATACGTTCGTATTGTCCTAGACCTCCTCTGACTCAAAGCGTTGACCTTCCTTTAGTTTGCTTTGAAGTGCTTCCGCTCTTTACATTGTTAATGTCGGCAACTTATTCATGACAATTCGCATTTTAAAAAAAAAACGAACTCCACGTCACATTCATTCTTCGCGAATTTTTCTTTTATGTATATTTGGTTTCATTTTTTGCTGAGGTTTTACTCTAAGATTGTATTCTTTGTATTTCTTTTCCGGGTGTTGAATGCTGTAGGAGTTCTAGCGTGGAGGGATTCTGACCTTACCGGAACTTGAACTCCCGGGTGTTTTATAAGTTTTAGGCTTACCGGGGTAATATCCGAAATATTCAATTCTCGTGAATGATTAATAAGATAAAGCGCAAATGAAAATTTTCACTTAAAAACAATAAACTTCACACAAACTGCAAAGCGCCATGTTTTAACAAACTGTCTTTTATTGGAAATATTTTTTCTTCTTCGTTTTGCAATACGTTAGACATTATGAACTGCATACTGGCATAGGACACATGCAGTTCAGAAAGACAGATAAAAGATTAATCGTATAGTTAAACAGTGTACATCATAAATAAAAGTCAAGACTTCAGAAATAAAGTTGATATGAGTGAATCGAATTTTGGTAAATAAACCGTAAATTACATTTTTTTTCCCCCGCTAGTAATTCCAACAGTTTGATAGAATGACGTTCAGTGACTCTTTGTACAATAAACAGATTTCTAATCAGTATTTTATTTTTCAGAAGTCTAATACAGGAAGGGTTACTTTGATCTGAACCAACTAAAATAAACCCATTGCGACAGTATAAAATAGTTTTGAGCAAAAGACACATAATCTTTTTTTCATTATATATATATATATAAAAAATAATAATATTATTTTGAAAGGAGAATTATTCCACCCATCCAAGATTTTGCAATTTCTCACACATTTACAAAACAGCGATGGTGTATGGTGGCTAATCTTCCACAAAAATTACAGAGTGGTGAACTTGTAATTTTCGTAATAAAAAGTAATTTAATTTGATTTATAAATCTGAACAGCAGTTTATCTTTTGAAGACTAGAGGCATGTTTCGCGAGAACACACAAAGCGTAACAGAAAAGGCTGCTGTATCATAACTTGTATTATCATTACTACATTTATATAAGCTGTGGTATTGATAGCGAAGTTACATGCTGTTATTGTAACTTGGAGATAATTAAGAAAATATATTTCAGTTTTGAAAACATGAGAGGGTATGAACTGCAACCCTTCGCGCTCGCATACTTCAGAAGCGCGTTTTAACACTTCCTGAAACGTATAACGCTGTTAAGTGTCGCAGTTCACACACTCATATATTTCAAAACTAAAATTCCTTTCTTATATTTACACTCTATTTCCATTTCCTTCGAAATTTCCAGCCGTGAAAATAGACGTACTATATTTATCAAGATCCATACGCGCATTTTTTTTTCACAGCTGTAGTGCATTCATAAGGAAATTACAATTTGTAATGTAAAAAATTGGAAATGTACAACTATTCGTGTGTAGCAAGTATGATGTGGTGAGAGAAAATCTGCCAAATGGCAGTGAGCAATGATAAACAAGTTATAAATGTATATTGGACAACAGACAGATATCAATTGCAAATTACTCGTAGATAGACTTATATTTCATTCTTATTAGGAGGGACCAAATACTCACGCAATACTCAGATTCCGTAAGTTATAGTATACATCTATTGCCTTTACATTATGCATTTATTGCCTGCTAATGTGAGAGCGTATAGAGGGCCGCGGTTTCGGAACGTTATTTAGACTGTTTCATATCCCATAAACTTACAGATAAAATAGTCTTTTAAAGTGAAACACTTCTAATGTGATATTCTATAGTTATGTAGCACGTTAAATTCCTGTACATTTTTAATAAATTATTAAAAAGATATTAACAGTATAAAAATCTTATTAATACTACTGTATCAAAATATATACTGAGTGTAGGTATTTATTTACACGTTTCCTCCATGTTAATCAGACAGTGTATAATTTGGTCATATAACCTTAAAGAAAATTTCCTATTGTAAGTTTTACATACTCATACAAAAATACATAGTCACATTGGTTACATGCAGCACTGACTTTGATCTGTCTTAGTTTTAAGACGTAACAAACCATCGCCTATTTTACATGGTTGATTGAATATTGTTTAATGCTCCGCTCGAGAATCTTTATGGAGACGTCACCATTGCTGGTAAAGGGCTATAAAATTTAGGCCTATGCTCGGCTCTTACGACCTTTGAACAGGGAGAGATCTGTATCGTCCCACACCTGCTGTGATACGGGGCCTCGGTTTTTGCGGTCTCATCCGAAGGACCGCCCCATTTAGTCGCCTCTTACGACAAGCAAGGGAAACTGAGGACCTATTGTAACCCAGATCCCCACGGATATAGAGATGGATGAAACGAAAGGTTTAATATAAAAAAAAATATAAGCTGGTCGTTTTGTCTTTTCCCTGAGATCAGATGCTCTTGAAAATGTTCGTGTCACTGACCATTGTTTGTAACATTTTATAAGTGGTATCTTCATTCGCGTCAAGGTCATCCTTTGACGGTTTGGAGGTTAAAACCTGTTTGACTGCTGGTCGTGTACGATCAGTGTGGATAACCTGCTTAGTCCAGTTTACTTTGTACGTTACATTAGATCATAGTTCGATTAGCAATGGTCCCCGCCAAGATGACGAGAATTTAAGTGATTTTGCCGATCTTGCGTTTTGGATTGATTGATTGTTTTACGCCCTGTCGAGAATTGTTCACTCATTAGAATTCACCAGCTGTAGGGGAAGTCCCGCATTGGACCTCCCCCACTTTAGCTGTAGTTTGTGGTCCCTTTTTATTATACCTCTTTTCAAAGAAAAATTGATTTATCTATTATACTTTTTGGTAAATATGAAATACTGATGTATCTGCAGTAAATGGACAGTCCTTTCCCCCTGGAATATTGGAATACAATGGTAGACAACTAAGTTTTAAATGGTCACCCTTAGCCTGAAAACTACAGAATTACTACCCGAGGTCAATACAGATAAATGAGGTAGAAAGAAAAAGTAAAGCTTTTGTAGATTTTTATTGTGTGAATTTCTTCACCAGCACAAAATTTGGATATAATTTTATCATACAAACGGCTTATAATAGA
The DNA here is from genome assembly GCF_947568905.1 of Ostrea edulis. Classification (NCBI taxonomy): domain Eukaryota; kingdom Metazoa; phylum Mollusca; class Bivalvia; order Ostreida; family Ostreidae; genus Ostrea; species Ostrea edulis. Next base: position 88,253,052 of record NC_079165.1, on the reverse strand, counting down.
AAAGAGAAATCTGGACAACCTTGTGCTAGATATAAACAACTCTAGGCTTTAAACACCGGCTGTTCGATTAATATCAGTAGCGATTAAAAAAAGCAGACAAATGCGATTTCAAAAGATGGCACAGCTCTTAATTTTTACTAACTTTTTAGTAAAATAAAATGCCAAAACTCTAAATTTCGGTTTTAATGAACATCTTGGGGCATTGTAAACTGCATAAATCAAACTTTGATGCTTTACTAAATCATCGGGGGCCGTATGTCACAGCTAAAGTGGGGAGGTCCAAAGTTTAGACCTACAGTTTTGTAAAGTAAACCGACACAACTATGTCGGTTACCGATTTTAAATAATGGAAGTTCTACTAATATATCTGTAGCAATACACTCTTTGGGTGCATCAGAATTTACAACTTCCATCCGTGCCCCATTTTACTACCAAACTAATTTTGCGTCTTATTGTCAACACAAATCAACCATTAAATCAGATTAATACATACATACTCATATATTTTAATAATATATATGCAGAAGTTTAATACCCGTAAATTGGAAATAAATAACGATAGTTTGCACTCAAATATGTCAAATATAAATTCAGAGTTTAAAAACTATTCTTGGAGCACTGTCAGTTTTAAAAATTGCACATAAGTTGCCATTTCTCGTCTCATAATTCAAGGTAGAACATAAAACAATTATAGATAAAATGAAGGAATCATTTGCCACGAAACGAAATTTTCAAACAAAATTTCGGATTAATTTATAAAGACTATTTTCAGAATAGGTGGGCTGTTTGGAAAAATATATCGACACCCCCCCCCCCCCCCAAATGAATGAATTCATAACGTTTGAATCAGTTTCAAGTCATCACTGTTTGCATCATAAATTACATTGTACAAAATTGAAATTCAGGTTTAGGGCTATAAATATTGACTATGTACTAAATGAAATATAAATGTAGAAAATAATGCAGTTTTTAGTTTTTATTTAAAAATCCTTTTGACACAAAATGTAGTCCATTCCAAACCCTGTCAAAGTTTGAATTCTTTAGTAACAAATGTATATTAGGGCCTGTGATATAAGAATAGATCTAGTACCTTCACGCTTACATCATCGTGTGTGGTTGAGCATAAATATTAAAGGGATATGGACACGGTCGTCGTCGCTAACCACGGTTACTGAGTCCGGTAGTACCTACCCTACCTCAAACCGTGGCTGCATAATAAGAGAAACCCTCGATTTTCATGAATATAAATTTATGAAATGACACATTAATTTTTTTGACCAATCAACATTCACAATAACAGATTTCCGATATTTTAATGGTTGCGCCCACAACTACAACGTGCAGTATTTGTTTACAAGTAATAACGGACAAAAAGGCAGCAGATCCCTGTTTACAGAAGCGAGTAAAGTTTATAAGTATTTATTAAATGAAATTCGCATTAACAGCAGTGGTTACGTTTGTAAATTCTGTGTTGATAAACTTAATCATATTCTCAAACTTGATGAAGAAATTCGGGGTAAAGTAGATGTGTTGAAATCGTTGATCGGACAGTTATCTAAAGAGAACGGAGTTGTTACGCATATCATATGGTAAATTTATTACACAGATGAGGTCGACAAAGACGCGTCCATTATTTACAACATCTAAAAGATGTCCAGTTTGTTCTCAATCGGCAAACCTCGGATTATTCCGCTACGAGCACGCAATTACCTCTGAATGATTTTCTTTCCACCAAAAGAAAAAAAAAATCGTGAAAGATCACCGATTGGTTGAGTACATAAATATTCATGAAGTCGGGGATTTTTTCAATCATACATGTACATCCACGGCATTTGACGTAGTGTAAATGGAGACTATAGGCATGGCTTGCGACTATGGGACACGATTTGAGCTGGAAAATTTCAAATTTTATTTTTTCATTTTTAATGAACTAAGGAATTTCTAAGAGTCAGTAAGATTTGAATGTCAGTTGATGAGGTACATGGGAGATATAGAGGTCACAATTGTTTGTTATGTAAACAAGGCCCGTACTATGTTTTTGTTTACATGGGTTAACTGTTTACAAGTACAAGTTTCCAACCTAATTAAAATCAGACTTCTTAGATCCACGCCGTATACTCTGCGTAAGTAGATCTGACATAACCTGATTAGGGGTCATGTTCAGATGAACTTTATGTCAGCCAATCAGCGCGTCGGCTTTGAAATCGTCGGTGTTCACAATTCAAGGAAAATGGATGCGATTGTTCGGTTTGAAAGAAAACACATCACAGCTAGATGCGACGTCACAATGCACCGATTACGTCGACTGGAGTTATATTCCTCGCGTTAATTTTAAGTAAACCATCTTGAAAACTATTAAAATCGTACCCATCCCTATTCATACATAAATCGGAATTCACAATTGATTAAATTTGGGTGTATTTCATATCGTACGTTTTGTTGTTTGTATGAACGGAATAGATTAGGCATTACTGCGAAAGTTTAAAATTCATTATGCGAGAATATACAATTTTACAGTGTGGAATAAACTTCGTGGGAGAGAGATTACAGCAATTTGTTTACGAATTTGCCAGGAACCGCCTAAATAGCCATCATTGTCTGTATGGCGTAATTTGACTGGCTGATAATTCTCATGAATATTCCAAGCGAAAGGTCATGCGGAGATGACCATCTATGGGGTTATGTCAGATCCTACTGTAGCGATTGTGAGCATATTTTAGGATCTGATTTTAATTAGATTGTACAAGTTTCGTTTGAAGCAGATTTTTTTGTTTCAAACATGCTTTTTTCTATTACGCAATCTACATGTAAATAAAAACATTGCACAAACCTTATTTACATAACAAAGAATTGTGAGTGCTGTATCTCACTTATAACTCAACAACTGATATTCAAATTTTGGTTGACCATCAGAAATACTTTAGTTAAACATTGTAAACAATAAAAATTGAAAAATAGAATTTGAAAATTTTCATCTCAAATCGTGTCCATGCCCCTTTAAAAAGCTGACGTCCATAATGTAAACTTTAGAATGATGTTTATTTAGTTAGAAATTACAATTCTAAGACTTCTGTGAAAGGTGAAGATAACGAACAGTAATCAATCTCATAACTCCTATAAGCAATACAAAATAGATAATTGGCAAAGACGGACCCCTGGACACACCAGAGGTGGGATCAGGTGCCTAGGAGGAGTAAGCATCCCCTGTCTGAGAAAAAAGAATTTTTTTTAAAAAATCGATCTCATGATCCATTATTCAATATCCAATGCTTTTTGCCTTTGATATTCTTACAAATTGTCACGACAACCATTTCCTCATGAATGTGCTGCAGTTGTGAAAAATGCGCGTATGAATCTCGAGAAATATAGTGCGTCCATTTTAACGACTAAGAATTCTGACAACTATGAATGTAGAATGTAAATACACAAAACAAATTTCGTTTTTGGAAACTACATGAGGGTGAGAACAGCAGTGCTTCACGACAGCATACGTTTCATGAAGCGCTAGCGAATTGCAGTTCATAGCCTCATGTAGTTTTCAAAAACGAAATCCATTTCTTATCAATTCTAGCCTATCGTTTTAATCCTCTGAGATAACAGTATTTTATTTAAAGGGATAAGGAAATTTTTACTGATGTTAATGCATATATGATAAACTTCCTTTCGATATATTGTGAAGATGTGTATCCCTCCTTCCTGAGGATTGCCTCGTGCACTTACATCGCTCAGAACAAATTAAAAGCTTTGTCTTGATTTTTTTCTATTTCAATAAAGGTACATAACGGAGTCGCATGCGGTTCTTTATCTTTCGACATTGATGAACTAGCGCCGTGTGTGCAAAGTAAACCATGATTACCTTAAGTCAGCTCGTCTACTTAGCAAACCCGAAATCACATTTTACACGAGCATGGCGGTTTCTTCTTCGTCCTAGCTTTGAAAGCATGCCTCATTACTTTGAAGAACAAAAACACGATTTGATAATAAGAAGATTCACTCTGTTTTGTTTTTGTCTGTCTAAAAATATATTGAGAAAATGACAAAGCTAGGCATTGATACAGAATTGGGTGCGCTTGATTTCCTTGCACCGTTTACACTTTTTTGGAGTGGTTTGAACTGATATAGATTAATTAACTCTGATTGGTTGAGAAACATTTGATATGAAATGCTGTCACCTTTGAAATTTTTTATATTAGTCAGTATACGAAAACTACTAGCAGCGTGCAGGCATCGTCTCGGCCGACAAATTTGTGTGTGTGTGAGAGTGGGGGTGTTATTAATTTCCAATGCTACTCTCATTTGAGAGCAGTACAATGTTTACACAGATATATATTTTGCGGATTATTTAAGTTTCACATACCAATGGTAAGGAAAAATATATAAATAATAACAGTAGCTTATATGAAATATAATTTACACGTATTTCATGAGCAATAATTGAGATATATACACGCAGATGTCGTCATCTAAAATGAAACAGCAAATTTTGAAAATACTTGATATACCATTATTTCGAATATACGAAAGTCCATTGAGCTTATTTTCGTAACTAAAAACAAAATCACATTATAACGCGAAAAATTATTTTTGAATTACGAAAATGAGCTCAATGGGCTTTCGTACGATATACAGTATCTTTGTGGGTGGGGGGGGGTTGTTACTATTTATATATCATACAGAGATTGTATTGAATTTTTACCACATTGTTTTGTGTACAAGTACGTCTTATTTGACATCGAAAAAAACCCTCTGTCTTACGAAAGTATCTTACTGTGTACGTGTGGTTCCGTTGCTTTTCTATTACATATACTACTAGTAGGCCTACAACTTGTTTTCTATTACATATACTACTAGTGGGCCTACATCTTGTTTTCTAATACATATACTACTAGTAGGTCTACATCTTGTTTTCTATTTCATATACTACTAGTAGACCTACAACTTGTTTTCTATTACATATACTACTAGTGGGCCTACAACTTGTTTTCTATTTCATATACTACTAGTATGCCTAAAACTTGTTTTCTATTTCATATACTACTAGTAGGCCTACATCTTGATATTGCTGCGATGTAAATTGTAGATAGGAAAAAACAAGGAAATCATTCATTCAATATAAAAAAAATTAGCCATTGTGAAAATACACCTTACCCTAAGTACACCTGATCATGCATTGTTGAGACTTTCGCATACGGAGTGTTTGCGGGTGTAGGCTTATCAAGTGTGCCCATCGATTTGCCGTAAAATTATTGCTTTTGGTTTTTGCAAATATCTGCATCTTGTTTATTTTTAACATAGTTTACGATGTAAAAAATATATTATGTTTTTTTGTCAATTCACAACATTCCTCAAAAGCCATTTGATGATAGAAAATAACCCTCAAATGTAAATGTGAATGGTTTTTCCCTAATTTTTAAATAATGATATATTAATTATATAGATATCGGATATACATGTACTCAGTTTTATAAGTTTTTGGTAATGAGTAAAAACAAAATTGTTTCGTAAAATGCATTAAACTATATGTAAAATAAATTATTTTGGAATGGAAAGGTTACAAACATTCAGCTTCTATCTAAACCTATAGGAAATATCTAATATGTTGCTTTGTTTGACAGAAATGTGCTGAGGAGAGAATTATCAAGTGTTGACATATCTGTTTTTATCGTCAAATGAACGATAAAAATTTAATTTCAGTTGATGAAACACAAGAAACACTGACATATTTTCTTCAAGTCTACCAATTTCAAAATTTCAATTCAGAGAAGTTTTGAGGGGGAAAAAGCTAACGGCATTCATTAGTATAATTATATATCTATATCTCGGGATCCCAGCATGGAAATTGTAGCGACTGCATGATTCACAAGTAAATTTATTATTTATGCTTTTTCAGCATATCAAATAAAAAGAAATCGTTAAACGCCGTGACTATTGTCTTATTGCACGCGCCTCCATAGACACGATTAGTAACAATTAGAGGGATCAGTGCGCGCTACGCCAGCTGTCCTAGAACCACACGATGAGACTTGTTGAATTCCAACTGAGAGTAGATATAATTATTTCCATTCAAGCAATGTTATATTTAATACAAGGCCAGGTTTATTTCAGAGGAAAACATATGTGTAAGAGAAAACTTTAAACCGCCTTGTTTGTGACGTCACCAGTGGGCAAAGCGTATATAAAAGCATTAAGCGGATGCTGACAAACAAGATTTATCGTACTGGGAAGGGAAAGCTTTAAGATGGTATTGGTTTATAAGAACTGCCAATTAACTGACAGGATCATACTCTTTAACTGGTAAACAGAGGACAAGCTATCAGAAAAAAGCAGGGACATTCAATTACTGTGCTAATTCAATTTCAGCCTTGAAATATCTCATTTTTTTCTTCCTCTCTGGTCGCCGATTTCTGCACTAGCATGGAAACTGAGAATATGTCACTGTCAACCGCAGCGATGGACATTTTGATCAACGATAGCGTATCCCCTCGCTCTAATGGAACTATGATGCGTTCTCAATCTGAATTTGACCAGAAGGGATATATAAGAATTTCACTGTACAGTATTATTTTCATATTAAGTGTTGTAGGAAATGGACTAGTGATACTAACCTTGGCGCAGAACCACAGGATGAGGACTGTTACAAATGTGTTTCTGCTAAACCTCAGTATCAGCGACCTTCTCCTGGCCGTATTCTGTATGCCATTTACCATCATTCCGCAATTAATGAGAAAATTCATATTTGGAGAATTCATGTGCATTACCATTCGATATTTTCAAGGTAAGCATTATACACAGAATTGCATTTCCATTTTTTCCCATCACAATATTTGTTTAGGTTCATTTCGAAACGAAATGTTTTTGTGTACAGGAAAAGCAAACTGGGAGAAAATGCAACTCTCATAAACTCGAATTGTCCTTTTAGTTTCAGATGTGTTTGCATCTCTTTGATGAATATATGTTAACCAGATAATTTCAATCACTTGTTTGCTTGTTAAATGAAAATTCTGACATCGCCAGTTACAAAAAGTTAGTAAATATACATGTCTCACGCAATGGTTCTTCCAAAAACAAGCCTTCCACACCAGCAATGGAAGCCATCAGCTTGTTGTTTTGTAATGAGGTGTAGGCAATTCATCATTGTGTTTAATTGGAGCTATCGTCCATCGAGAGCGACAATTCTGCTGTCAAACTGGCACGGGAAATGATACATTTCCCGTCAGTCCACGTGCTGTTCTGATTCCGGGTAATACACCTAATTGCCATTAGTGACTTCACCTATTCATGTGAGTTATAATACTTCAGTGATCTTCACTATACAGAGAAAAATCATTATCTAAATGTGCTTTTAACCGAGTCAATTTCAAATTCAATTTTTGCACAAGTGGCGTAGAAAAAATCTGACAGGTCGTTGTTTTATATAAAAAGTCTTGAAATTTTGGATGAATTGTTATTTAAAGGGGATTTAGAATTCGTTAGCAAATAATATGTTCAACATAATATTCCACTCCTCAATTCAGAAGAATGAAAGACAGTTTACAATTCGAATAATTAGAGATACATCTTACTTTGAAACTAAAATAGATTACAGTCTCTGCTGGCGTAAAATTGCAATGTCTGATTTTACGATGAAAGGTTACAATGTCACCTTAACTTTTACACTAAGATGTTGCAATACAGCCAATAGATGACCTCAAAAGACGATGATATAATGCAGACTAAGAATGCAACACAAGACGATACAATTTGTCCTAAGTGTTTACACTAAGATGTTACAATGTAACCTATGGTCTTTGAAATGTGTTAAATTTTACACAAGAGTGTTACAGTTTAACATATGACCTTGTATTAAGAGGTTACAGTTTAACCTATGACCTTTTAATATGAGGTTACAGTTTAACCTATGACCTTGCATTTACGGTCTACATGTGCATCTTTGTTCAATGGGTAAAATGACGTGAAGCAAGAATTTGGCGTGTGGTCCTAGGGAAGTATCTGTGACAAAGCGTGTCTGTAGTCTTAAATGGTTGTCGATGCTTTTAACCAGATTGGATGTAAATATTTTTTTATAGAACTCTTTAAACAAAACTTGAATATGATAGTGAGTTCTGTGTCCAAATGGGTTTTTGGTTTAATTAACACGTACATAATCTCAACAAATAGCTCAAGCGACTCTCTGTTTTCCCAGAGCTGTAGAAACATATACTACAATACATAAGAATACCAGGAACCCTTTCATTAGTTTTTATGCATTTATTTATTTACTCCTCTTAACCAAGTTTTTCCTTCAGTTATTTTGCAGAAAAGAGCCATGGGCAATATGAATAATTTTGACATCAGTGACAATCGATGAAATCTCTGAAATTGTGCAATTCATTCCAATTATCATGCCCAAGGATATTAACTATGATTTCGTTGACGATATTAGATTGGTTTTTATTAGTATAGGTGTTCAAGAAGTCATTAAATGCAACGAGATAACAAGAATGGCCGGGTTTAGCCAATCAACACGCGCTTTCTGAGGTGGCCTTGCCGGGATCGGTGATGGCACAACTTCATTTTCAATAATCGACATTAAGAAAGACAAGGGCGGATACATCTTCGAATATCTCACAATTTTCTTCATTGTCAATGTGTGCAACAGATTTACAACATCTTGCCAATGTAGACAGCGAGATGAAACATTTTGTATCCAGAACCCGAGGCATTTTCCTGTAATGGCAGAAAAAATCAATTAAGATTAATCATGGAGGATTTTGCCTTTTCTTTCAATTAATTAAATTGTTTGCATTGGGATTTAAAAGTAGTAATTAGAAATAACTAGTAAAATTCACGTTTATTACAAATCAAAGGACTGCATTAGATATGCTCATGAATGGTAATGTATACCCTACTAACATAAATAATTTCAAATGATTCAAATATTTGATAATTCTACTGTAATAGATCTTAACGAATTTTTGTCTAAGATAGGTGTCGATAACATTTTTTCTTTGACGTGACATTATGAACCATTTCCCGTTCTATTCTTTAAATCACTGTTAAAAGTTTCAAATAGTATCCACATTTTTGTGAGCACATGCGTGGTCAAACATTTTATTGATTTGATAATTTCCCCATTTATATTACTAGTTGGTATCTGAATACGCCTTCGCGCTGTCATATAATAGTGTGGGTTTATTATTATTATTACATGTATGTATTATCATTTTCCTGGAAATTTTAACAAATGTGTAATTGCGTCATTTTTGTGGCGTCATTTATAGTTATTGACTGAGTTCTCGGACAACAGTAACCAGTCTATATATTTTTTCAGGACCGCTGTACATCACGTGACTTGCATAACCAATGAAATTAAGACAATCGGTCAACAGAGGGCAATTTAGAGCAACGGTCTGAAACAACAGAACAGTAGTAAATTTATAAAGTAGCATTTTCCCCCCGTTGATATTAAAAATTTATCATTTGATAAATCTTTATCTATTCTAATTATTCTGTTTCACGAAAATGTGTGATTTTCTGGTGTTGACGTATACTTTTGTTTTTGTATGTCTGACATCTTTTAAAAGGTGGCAACATGAAAGGTGAAGATAACGAACAATGATCAATCTCATTACTCCCACAAGGAATACAAAATAAAGAGTTGGGCAAACACGGACCCCTGGACACACCAGAGGTGTAATATGATACACATTTTCTTTACTTATTTGTTAAATTAAACTATATTAAGTGGAAATTAATACAGATTTTTCCACTTTGAATCATTTATATTGATAATTGACCCGAGTTTAATTTTTATACGGCAATTTCCCGCCGTACAATGGCTGAAATATTGCCAAAACAGCGTAAAACCTCAATCAATCAATCACATACAGCAATTTAACAGTCCTATTTGAAACGTGATTTGGGGTTCCGAAAATTGTCACTTTCGCACATAGATCTTATAAACATATCTATGAAATAACATCTCGCGAGAACTCCACATAAACAATTCATAGTGTAGAGTAGATTGCTGGTATTTTAAATCGTATTCCAAACTGCTTTCCTTGAGCCTGTTCCATGATCTTCCACAAAGAAACCCCTATGTTTATGACTGGACTAATTATTTACACATTTTCTCAAGAGAAATGAAGTTTTCTGAAAATTTAAAGTAAACTTTAAACACTTAAGAGTCAATTTCCATTGAACATGCGGAGCAAATGTGTTAGAAACATCATCTGAAGTGGCAATCCACCTTAACATAGAAAAGTCTCATTGTTATGTAAGGCAGTAAGTGGCACATATATAAAAGCAAGATATCACACGGGTTTTTATTGCGACAGACGTCAATCTCTATTTTGTATACAATTATGCAGTGAACGTCAAACTCTTTCCTTTAAACACATCGAACGTCAAAATCTATCTTGTAAAAATGTACACTGTGTTGAACGTCAAAATCAATCTTGTAAAGAATATGTACATGTATACTACACTGAATGTCAAAATCTATCTTGTAAAAAATGTACATTATATTGAACGTCAAAATCTATCTTGTAAAAATATGTATATTACAATGAAGTCAAACTCTATCTTGTAAAAATGTGCATTTTATCACATGTTTACTCCTTTATCCAGTGGATGCCATATATTACAATCATATATTTCAATTATTACACTATGTTTTCCTACGCCGTTTGTGACGTCACAAACAAACGTAAATTTTACGTAGTTTGTTACAAAATGTCAGGATGCAAAATTCCCAAGAATACAGTAACGTACATAAATAACCGGGGGTTAACACGTGATAAAAACAATCTCCGATGGTTTGTGGTTTGATATGATAGACGTCCAACTCGTTGTGTGTTTTCTATCGCCTCGCCAAGGCTCGGGAATAGAAAACACACAACTCGTTGAATATTAATCATATCAAACCACAAACAGTGAGAGATCCTACATATATATATATATATATATATATATATATATATATATATATATATAAGGCATTTGACGTTATATATATATATATATATATATATATATAACACGTCAAATGCCTTCTTGTAAAAATGCATATTACAATATACGACAAACTCTATCTTGTAAAAAATGTACATTATACTGAACATCAAATTTTATCTTTTAAAAAAAATATGCATTGTATTGAACGTCAAAATTTATCTTTTAAAAAAATGTGCATTATATTGAACGTCAAAATCTATCTTTTAAAAAAAATGTACATATATTGAACGTCAAAATCTATCTTGTAAAAATTGTACATACATGTATTTATTATATACCCATCAATGTATCGTTCGTTGATACTGTGGATTTCACAGCGTGTGATCCGGTTTTCCGGATCACCACACTGTGGTTTTCTGATTCCGTATCAGTATCCTCTGAAACTGATGCCGTCACAATGCATCAACGCAACGTTATTTGTGGAAAATATTGACCGCCTCACAAACGAAACTGCGTACACAAGACATAATTTCATGGTATGTCTGTGTTTTTGATAATTTGGATTACATTTATTATCTTATAAATGTGGATTTAAAATGCAGAAGGGGGTATATAATAAATTTATCATTACTACAGTAACTTCATCCGAAGAGTTGGATCACGTCTCGTTGACAGGCGCGGATCATCAGATCAAACTCGACGCTTCGCACCTCGTGTGATCTGATGATCCGCGCCTGTCAACTTGACATGATCCGACTCTTCGGATCAAGTTACTGTAGTATATCAAACGGAACGTCAAACTCTATACTGTGAACAAAGTATGCTACATTCAACGTCAAATTCTGTCTTGTAAAAAATGTACATGATTCGACATTGAAAGTCAAATTCTATCTTGTGAAAAATGTATATTACATAAAAATTGATCAGATATCGTTTATTTCTGGTCAACTTGGCTTTCCAACACTAGTTTTCTTGCCGTTCAATGAGCTCTTGTTGAAACAAACTAATTCTGGGAATATGTTTTAGAATTAGACATGACAGTAATTAGTTGTGAATGGTCTATTTGCAGTTTTGACTGATAAGTCAAGTACCGCTATTGGGAGAATTAAATGACCATGCACTTTTTCGTCTTGGTTATTTATCGTCTATTATGTAATTCTGACCGCTGTACGGCGTGGAATTGGGCTCCTCGGTAGGGTCATTAGCTTATCTAAAGCATCAGTAATTAGAATACTTAATGAAATCCCGTCTTCTGTGTTATTGGGCAATTATTTCCTTTACTGGTGACTCCTTATTGAATTTCAACAAACTGTTAACCATAAACCGTATTACAAACCTCCACGAGGCCTTGTTTGAGTGAATATAGTCCATATACAAACCTCCATGCGGCCTTGTTTGAGTGAATATAGTCCATATACAAACCTCCATGCGGCCTTGTTTGAGTGAATATAGTCCATATACAAACCTCCATGCGGCCTTGTTTGAGTGAATATAGTCCATATACAAACTTCCACGCGGCCTTGTTTGAGTGAATATAGTCCATATACAAACCTCCACGCGGCCCTGTTTGAGTGAATATAGTCCATATACAAACCTCCATGCGGCCTTGTTTGAGTGAATATAGTCCATATACAAACCTCCATGCGGCCATGTTTGAGTGAATATAGTCCATATGTGTATTCACAACTTAAGTTTGCTGCATTTCCTCCGAATTGAAATGAAAACGTGAAGAGGGATCCGTACGTTTTGTCCCTATGAATGTACTTTCACGAAAATACATAGTTCATTATCAAATAAAAATACAGGATACAATCATGGTTGTATACTAAATATTATTTTTGCGATAAAGCTCGTAAAAGCGGGGTGGGGATGAAGCCCTAGATCAGCTGTTTCACAGTAATTAGATATTGTAGTTGTAACACAGAGCGTGTAGAATTGTAAAACAATATGTGACAATGCTCTAGATATGAGCAGTCAAATAATATTTCAGATATACAGTATATCCACGTGATAATTCAGCTCTCCGTGATATCAAAACAATGTGTCACAATAATATAGATATCAGCATTTGTTTCTGTAAATAAGTTATGACCTCTATTAGTGTACAGAGGTCATAACGTATTTACAGAATCAAGTGCCTGTGACATCAGCAGTCAAATAATATTGAAGATATGCGGTATACCCACATGATAATTCAGCTCTCCGTGCTATCAGAAACCAATTCTTTTCAACTCGACTAGAGCGTTCGCTCCGTAATCGGGAAGTCGTGAGTTCGAGCCCCACTCGTGTTATGGCTGCGTCAAACCTAAGACGTTAAAATAGGTAGTGATTGCTCCTTCGTCAAATGCTCTGTATCTAGAAGTGAGAATCAAGGGGCTTTCGGATATGACCTTAAAAACGGAGTACCCGTATCGCGGCAGACGTTGACACGATAAAGAACCATCTTTGCTATGGCCCTGAGCGCTAAGCATAGGTCTAATTTTGTGGTACTTCAACTACAGTTGAAGTTTTAATGAGGGGGGGGGGGAGGGGTTCTCGAAGGGACGTAAAACAATCAATCAATAACTGGACTAATTCAATTGCACTTGGCGATTTGTTACAATATTCATCAATACATTCTCTCCTTAACAGAGAATATTTAGAGTATTCTAGAAGTACAACTTTTGGGGTGTCACAAACTTCAGAAAATCTATCCCATCTCTCCCTACTTAGTTCATTAATCAAGCAATGAGACGAAAGCCTGGTGAGATTTTTGATCGATTATTTTACGTCCCGTCGAGGAATTTTTCACTAGACATCACCGGCTGTGGGTGAAGTACGACAAATTTATACCTACGCTTAGCGCTCAGGGCCATAGCAGTGGTAGTTCTTTATCGTGCCAACGCCTGCCGCGACACGGGACCTCCGTTTTTAAAGTCATATCCGAAAATTCCGTGATTCTCATTTCTAAATGTCGAGCATTTGGCGAAGGAGCAATCACTACCGATGTTAACGTCTTAGCCATGGCACGAGCGGGGCTCGAACTCACGATCTCCTGATTACGAAACGAACGCTCTACCACCGAACTACCGCTAATGGAAAAATATGTTATTAAAGTTTATGCTGAATTGAGTTAGCTACATGCACTAGAGGCTACCTACTAGCTACTAGAAGCCCGCTTCTTCAGGTAAAGAAACCTAGCTACTAGCGTGCTACGCCAAGGGAGAAAGCTATTTAGCCACTGATAGCAAGCTAGAAAAAAAAAACTAGCTACTAGCAGCGTGCTACGCCAAGGAAGAAAGCTATTTAGCTAGGAAAGGAAACTTGAGAGTTAAAGGTATTTTCCATAAAAATGCAGCTGATTTCCCCACGTATTATATCTAAAAAACAGAATATTCAGATGTATATAGTTATGGATTATATTTTTGCAATGATATAAACATCCAGCTAGTTCAAATTTTAAAGGATACCTTTAAAGTTGGCATGATGAATTATCAATAACATAGGGCGCGGGGAATGATGTATGCGGCCCGTAAAGATTTGAAATCCATTAATTCTATGACAAGCACAAGGAAACATGATAAATTGAATCGTCCTCACAAAATCGATGTAATGTTATAAAAATAAAACCGTATGAAATTTGACATGCATGACATTCATCTTTACACAGTACAATCGTTTAAAACATTAGCACTGAGAGAAATTACATTGTTTACACTCTATCAAGATGTGAACCCCCCCACCCCAACCCCAACCCACCGGGCATAGTCCGATAGTTGCGTATAGTGAATCATGTCATGAAAATTTAAAGAATATTTACGGGAATAAAAACATATTTTGATACATAATATCCATCAATTGCATGCATATATATATATATATATATATATATATATATAGAGAGAGAGAGAGAGAGAGAGAGAGAGAGAGAGAGAGAGAGAGAAATTAGAACGCCGAAAATAACTCAACCGGTTTCATTTTCAATTTTCAAGACTCTTGAAAATGAAACCGGTTGAGTTATTTTCGGCGTTCTAATTTTTCTTTATTATACTATTACTTGTGTGGATATTTAATTATATTTTGGATATCATATATATAAGAAAACAGTCATGCGACGGCAGAAGGCGATTTCTGAATGTTTGAACTGATAGGGATTAGTGACGGTCATGATGGACGTTCGCTATACTTACACCAGTTTCAGAGTCTTAGCTGGACGCTTGATGATGCATCATTAGATTCCTTATAACAGTGAAGTATTACAAAGAAGTAACGAACTCGTTTGTCCTGATCAGCTAGATGAAAAATACTTTTTAACAATTTTCTTTTCCCTGATGAAAACAATCAATGCTCTTCGGATCTATTTCATAATATTCATTTTGATTTAATGTGTGGCATCGGATTTAAGGGAGATCTATAAACTTTTAACACTTCCGCAAGGTATCAACGTGCATGGAAATCATCTGCGGTAACATTTGGAGACATTAAGGAGTAAGACATTGATTTTCCTTTTTTTTTCGACATTGACGGGTAATATAGTTTCAGGGGAGAAGAAGCCTTACGCTCCCTAGAAATGTTCACACAGAATATATTATTTCATTTATATCTTATATGGTATTCGCTATCAATACAGATAACTTATTTATTCAAACGATTTCGCATCACTTCAGATGTAGAAAATTAATTTAGCGGTTTTCATGCATAAAATTGTAGATCTTAGTTTCAAACCAAGGATATTCTCTCACTATTCATTTGATCAAGCTAGCTATTGGCGAAAACATTCTTTTTAATCTGGGCGTTACTCACGAGAAAACATACTTGGTAATTTAAGCTATTAGTTCGCCATTTCAAACTTCTTCAAACTGTACCGAAGAACTGCAAAAAAATCGGTGGAAGAAAATGAAACAGCTCTTGAATATTAAGAGTAAAAACAAATATTTTCCGAATTTTCTACAAATCCAATAATTCTGGCGATGAGATTATTTCAAAGTTCCCATTCCATCTGTTTCAATTTCCAAGTTCATGTGATATCAGGAATTCTCCCCGGGACAAGAAGGCGGACGACCTCTGCTGAGATTCTGTTCGGAATCATTATATATCGCTTAATAAAACCAATTACAAACATGCTCTCCATTTATCATGAGGTGTTCAATTTAACCCGTATGGTTACAAATTACATCAAACTTTTCTGTGGAATTTTCCACATTTTTCGATAACTAGATTCTATATTTGCCCCTATAGCCCATAGGGGTAAAGCTTCCGTTTCACGGTATCTAAAACGCTAACGGCCAATGTTGGATTAACACACTCTTTTAAAAGAAATATAGAATTAAGTTTTGGATTTACAAGGCATATGATATAAGAGGCCCATGGACCATATCGCTCACCTGAATATTGAATGAATATGGTTTTCCTTTTTTATTTATTTTAGAAATAAAGATCCCGTTTTCGTGTATATTGCAGGATAACCTCCGAGGTAGATAAATGTTATTTTATATTTCAAACAATATTTCGAGACCGAGGAGGTTATTCTGCAATATGCATGAAAATAAGAACTTTATTTTTATTCTACTATGACCCAGTCGTTTACCCATACGACTACGAATTAGGTCACCGTGACGTCATGACATTTTCTATTACGGACTGTTTGCTGACGAAAAAGATGAGATCGTAGGATATATTAGATATGTTTTGAAAAATATTTCAAGTATTTAGTTTGATGTTGACTGGTTGTATCAACTGCTTTGAATACATAGTCCATGAAAACTGTGGTGTAGATCGCCATGTTTGTTTACATGTGTATCGATCTCGGAATGCAGACGATTGATTTATACTGAGTGGCAAATGTTCTCCAGTCATCTATAAATTTGTCTTGCAACATATATTTATGATTATAAAATTGAATTATCAGTTATCAACTTTATTGTTGCATTAGCAAAACACGAAGTGTAAGCGAGATGTGTATCAATTTTCTCATAATCGGTTGTTACGTAGGAAGGTATATCGCGGGATAATTACCGCGGCATTCCTTTGATCTTTGCAATAATTGTGGTAGAATTATACACGAAACTCTTGGTGATTGTGAACTGGCTAACGTCTTCAATAAACTTTGATTAACACAATCTAATTTATATATTTAGCCTTGTAATACATAAAATTATGTAATTCAAAAGAAAACTTTCCTAAATATTCTCCAATGGAAATCTTTAAAACTTTATTATGACTCTTTGTGAACAAGATTTGTATCAAATACTAAAATCGAAAAATCTACTAACCACCAATAAAAAAAGTTTTACAAATATAGATGCATACTGAAGATACATGCATATGATATCTTTTTTGTTTTCTTGTTAAGGTACTCGTATTACTGTTGAAATGCGAAAAATATTAAAAAGTATTCCATTGCTTTCGAAAAATCTTTAAAAATCTTCTTTAGATCGTTATATATTCTTAGTATATGCAAATCTGTTGCGTTACCTTGACCCTCGATGTAAAATTACATACACTTGCTTCTTATTTAGATAAATTATAACCAACCACCCCACCCCCTGGGGAGGTGATGGGGTCATGAGAAGATTTGAAAATATGATTTTCGTATAAATTCCTACGTAATCTTCAAGCCGCCATTGTAGCAACGAGCGCCATCATTTGCACAGACTTTTACAAACTTTACCTTGTGGTTCTTTACAAATATTTCCAAGTATATTCCTGTTTACAAAATTTAAGCCCTCTATTGTGGCTTCGTCCTTGTTCCTGAGATCATGATTTAAAGAATGTTGAATCACCATTAGATCAAAGAGTTTTCTCACAAATTATGAATTTTCTGATTCTTGTGAAGAAAGTCTTTGGAAACATCCTACCCTATTTCTTGATTATCTCCCCTTGGACAGGATATGACCCTTCATTTGAACACCCTTGAAAACCATTTGACAAGGACACGTTGTGACGAATTTAATTGAAATTGTTCCAGTAATTCTTTTGATGAAAAGAAAATAGACACAATTTGAAAAAATAAAATGCTCACTGAAGCATTCGAATCGGGTAAGCTGGAAAGCGCATTTACTAGTTGAAAAGTTCCCTCCAAACGTTTAATGGAGCATTCCATATGCAAACGAGCGTAAGACCATTAAAATCCTTACAATTTTGTTGGTGTTCCAGCCTAGTTCTAATATTCGATAAAGTTTAATATTTGATACTGTAATATCAAAATAATGGTTCGAAAGAATAATTGGCAAGTGGTAGGTCTTTTAAAAATTAATCACACCACAGACATGCACATACAAATCCAAACTTAACTGCCATGAGAGTTAATGTCAACAATATGCATTTCAATGAATTTTCTCTCTCTCTCTCTCTCTCTCTCTCTCTCTCTCTCTCTCTCTCTCTCTCTCTCAAAATAGCAACGTATGCGCAGATTTCATGGCCCTTGATCACTTCCGTTTCCATAAACACAGAAGGCACACCACGGAAATGCAAGTGCTCCTTATCCTTTAGTTTCCAACATGGAAATGCAATTGAATTACGAAATTTTAAAGACTTTCGAGGGTTTCGTCTCCTAGACCCCTATAATAGATATTTAATATATAATGATAACATGATTTAGCTTTTACTTACATACTACATATATCTACTTGAATCCAAGGTGGTTTTCAAGATAATAGTTGCCATAGTTACACGAACAGTATCGGACTCACAATACCCCTCCCCCATTCTTTTTTTTTTTTAATGATTTAACGTTTTGTAAATCAGAACTAAGTATTAAATGAAAGATAATTCACAAGCAATGTCATTCATCAAAAGAAAAACAAAATTGATTAGACAAATAAGAAGTATCCGCCATGTTAATTACAATAACTTTAGCCCCAAGGATTGATTGATTGATTGATTATATTGATTATCAACGTCCCTCTCGAGAATTTTTCACTCATATGGAGACGTCACCATCGCCGGTGAAGGGCTGCAAAAAGGCCTATGCTCGGCGCTTACGGCCTTTGAGCAGACAGAGATCTTTATCGTGCCACACCTGCTGTGACACGAGGGTCTCATCCAAAGAACCGCCCCATTTAGTCGCCTCTTATGACAAGCAAGGGGTACTGAGGACCAATTCTAACCCGGATCCCCACAGGGTTTAGCCCCAAGGAGAAACACATTTCTAACATACTAGTATAAAAGTCATTTGAAATATAATTTACAAAGGAAGCGCATGACCTTGCAAAATATAGAAAGAAAACTACAAGTGACTTTTTACAAAATACAAAGATATTTCATTTTATTTAAATTTCTATCAAGGGAGATAACTTCAACCAAAAACAAAATGAAATCACTGTAAAAACTAGGCATTATCTACTGTCTCCACCATCTCTATCACACGGAAAATTAAGAATTTTGTTTCGACAAAAGATTTAGTGCTATAGATACTGTACTTTTGTTAAATTTAATGTCTCTATACATCATAGATTACTGTTGCCACCGGCGACACATTTTCTGTTTAATGTTTCTGTATTTTCATTACATTTCATTTTCATCAATTTTCTCTTATTTATTCGTTTTTATTACCGCACATCCTCCTTTGTAAATATTCTCGCCGCTGAAACCACTCCCCTGGGAATCGCTTGCTTAATGAAACTTCCGACTTATTCCACTTCCATTTGAGGATTTCTAATTCATGCTTCATCTTTTCCAACTTAATGTAACCTAAATCACATGTGACATAAATCATTAGAACTCGATCATCAATTTTTCGAAAACGAAAACGAAAGCCAATATACAAGGTGAAGGCGATTAAGTTAACAATACAGAATGGAATGTAAACGCAGTTACAAAACGAAAACGAAGCCCAGCATAGACGAGGAAACTTTCAGAAAAGGAGGAAATTAAAATATAATTTAATTTCTTTTACGCATGGTAGTTTTGAAAAACAATCTCTGATTTAAAAAAAACCACAAAATTTAATTCTATACCAATTGATAGATTTGTGTAGGTTTTACTTAGAAATCCTTCCGATCGAAATTCAGTTAGAACTAGCTCGTTAAGAAATAGCACTCGGATGTAAGAGTTCAAGGTAGGTAAGGAGCAAGGAGCATTAGGGCGTTACCCGAGACTCTTCCTTCTTACATAACCGTCAGGAAATGTGAAGAGGACCTGTGTTTTTATCAAACAATGCTTTAAAAACATGCATAATGGTATAATGGTAATGTTTTTGTTGTGTAATAATGCGGGTTATGAAAGGCACAATTAACAAAACAGTACAAGTGATCAGTTAAATTGATTCTGTCGCAAGGATTAACAGGATTAAATTAAACAAGTTTATAATGCTGTGTTTCTAACATGTCAAAAAGTGGACAGAAAAAAAAAACTAGAAGAGGATGTGTCACCATGGTGCGCCAGACATACTCCATCATGCAAATAAATAACAGTTTATTTTTCATCAAGTTTCTCGCCGCCTGAGGTATATCAAATTACGGTAATGTAAAAGGCTCTCTTGGGGGTTCCCTGTTGCTAGAAGGGCAGTCCGTAGTTGACAACGCAGCGACAATTCTTTAATAATTCACAAGAATATTTTCAAAAAGTAACAGCGTGTACGCTTAAAAGTAGTTTTTATACACATCAAATTAAATCCGAGTGCCGCGTGGGTGACGATTGCGGGGTCGTTTCGCGAGCTTCGTTGTCACGTCCAAATCATAATGCTGCGTAAGAGACACGATTCCGTTGTCAAAGTGACAGAAAAATGAATGGTGTCTGTACAGGTATTATGGGTTTGTCAACAGCTGAACAATAAATAGCCATAACGATAACAGCAAGTTATACTTACAAAACCAGACATCTCTTCACTCTTTTTATACCAGACCAGCCATCTCATAGTAATATGAATTATCCCCCTTCGCTGGGTCAGCTAAAGGTCAAACGGTGAAGATCAAAGTTTTCATTATTCACCCTACCAAATGTAAAGATATTATAGCTAATTATTAAGATTTCATACAGGATTATAGGTTGTCCTACCTTGGGGCATTAATGTAGTTGACTGTAATTGATGAAAAAATTACAAATGTCGAAGCTACATGTACCACATCAGAAAATTACGAAAGTCAATGTAGAGAAATAAGATTTTTCACCGCGAGGTGGCGGACAAGGGACGTGACTTGCGGCGAAGTGTTAATACGTGTATCGGTCAAGTGACTCTTACAATCCATTAAGTGACTAGTTACAGTCGGTCAGATCACTAGTTACAGTCGGTCAGATCACTAGTTACAGTCAGTCAGATCACTAGTTACAGTCAGTCAGATCACTAGTTACAGTCAGTCAGATCACTAGTTACAGTCGGTCAGATCACTAGTTACAGTCCGTCAGATCACTAGTTACAGTCGGTCAGATCACTAGTTACAGTCGGTCAGATCACTAGTTACAGTCGGTCAGATCACTAGTTACAGTCGGTCAGATCACTAGTTACAGTCGGTCAGATCACTAGTTACAGTCGGTCAGATCACTAGCTACAGTCCGTCAGATCACTAGTTACAGTCGGTCAGATCACTAGTTACAGTCGGTCAGATCACTAGTTACAGTCGGTCAGATCACTAGTTACAGTCGGTCAGATCACTAGTTACAGTCAGTCAGATCACTAGTTACAGTCAGATCACTAGTTACAGTCCGTCAGATCACTAGTCACGTTGGTTGATTGTTTGTTTTACGTCCTGTCGAGAAATTTTTACTTATTCAGACGTCACCAGCTGTAGGTGAAGTACCACAAGTTTAGACTTGTGCATAGCGCTCTCGGCCGTAGCAATGAGAGTTCGTTAACCTGCCACGACACAGGACCTTTTTTTAAAGTCATCTCTGAAATGCATGCCGAGCGTTTGGCGAAGTAGCAATCACTACCTACATGTTTTATCCAGGGCTAAGTATAACGTGCCCATGACACGTGCGGGGCTTGAACCCCCCCCCCCCCTTCCCCCTCCGGTTACGAAGCGAACGCTCTACCACTAACTAAGCTACTGCAAAAGAGTCGAAAAAGAAAAAAAACTATACAACACACATTCTATGTTTTAATACTCATATTTACCACAATGAAATGGTAATGGAAAAGTATTGCCTAAAAATTGAAATCTTTCAAAAACGTTGTTTTCTTGGTGCATTTCGTGTATTAATGACCGATTTCCATTGTCATTTGATTCAATGATAGAAAAGACCCAAACTACATGTACATTTTAAAATA
This sequence comes from Ostrea edulis, assembly GCF_947568905.1. Lineage (NCBI taxonomy): Eukaryota > Metazoa > Mollusca > Bivalvia > Ostreida > Ostreidae > Ostrea > Ostrea edulis. The sequence continues at coordinate 88,230,932 of NC_079165.1, read as the reverse complement.
CATGTATTTCACTCAAAACACATTTAAATTTATTTTGGGTATGAAAAGGATTAATCTGGCACACCTTTAAGGACATGAGAAACCCAAGGTTTTGAACACATCAAATGAAGTAGGATATTTGCTTTGTTTACGTGGTGTTTTCTATGAATCTATTAATTCATCTATGCATGATCATCCACATTGGGTTTGGGCCTTTTAATCCACATATCTAGCAATTGCAGTTAGAACACAAACAAGGACATATTGTTTTGAAATCCCAGATCTACTAAGTGAAACAGAAAGGTAAAACAAAGTTACTGAGTTTAAAAAGAATGCACCCACACATTGTATGCAAATAAGGGAAATAAAACATAATGAAAAAAAGAAGAAATAAATAGGCCTAAACGATATAAATTAGATTTAGTACGTGTTCGTTTTGCTTCTCTAATTAAAATCGATGCATCTTGAAAATTTATATGAATAAACCATTGACCCCATTAAAGAATGTGGCAGCACTACCAGTAATTCGCAATATCTAAGATAAGCTCTTCTGTAATGGGGGTACATTTAGTATTCTATCAAACACTCGGGTGTGTACAGGGTAAAGAGTACCAATTCATTTCCCATAGACCTCAATATTAACCTTTGGTCCTCTCACTAAGTATCTATATTAATTTCAGACAAATGAACGCTAACATTTCATAGTGCTAATAAAAAAACAAAAACTATATAGGGTCCTGTTGCTTTTATAGGTTATATATGTACCTTTTTTTGCAACACATAGCAATCTGCAGTAAAGTACACCCTTCTTTTATAACACACTCCTACCAGGATAATTTCCTCAGCCATTTCTCGATTTTGTGCGAGAATTTTTCATCCTGACAATTAATTCAAACTTCTATGATATTTCTTTCAATTCCAAATAATTTCACTCTTGATATTAACAAATCACGTGACAGCATAGTCCTAGACATTTATAACACTGCTCAATCTTGGGTAAACTGCGTCCGGGTTACGCATCCGGGGGTTTGGTACTCTAATTCCTACAGGAATATGTATAGGCTGGTTATATAGAGGGCAACAAGTTGCTGCTCTTTGAAAAAAGGACTGCAATTCGTGAACCATAGGCATGTGTTTCTAAGAGAAACTTAAAATCCTAGGTTGAAATAAAATGTGTTTTAATGCAGATTTGAAGCATGCAAATATCTCATTATAAGTCTTACTGCCAGAGCTGTAATGGATATGAAATATTTGGACCTAAAAGTTCAAATTAAACAGAGAAACAATCTGGTCTAGATACTAGGGGAGGGTTTACGGGGTTGTAACCCACCTTGGTTGATTTTTGTTTTAAAGAAAATGTCTGTTTTGCCATTTTGGGGTCATCACTTACAAACACACAAGGGGCGCACGCACCCCCCCCCCCCCACCCCCACCCCACACACACATTCTCTCTCTCTTGAGCAGAAAAAGTACAAACTTTGAAATTGTTCTGGTCATGTCACTGAATGGTATAATTCTGGCAACAAAATATTAATGCTCACAAGTTTGAATGTTGTTTTCCATTTCAAACACTGAGTGCAACTTCACCACAAATGATGTTAATTTTAAGAGACAAACAACAGTATACCGTCTCTTTTGTGATGTGAATACACATGTATGTTGTCGTATAACTATATCTAATTGAATAACCTAGAATCCACCACGTTATCTTTCTTTTTATTAAGAGCACAACAATCTGTTTTTCACAAACCATACAGAACATTTGATAGATTCTCTTGTTTATATGAAACATTGCTGATTCTGATAAACATGTATTGTGCATGAGCAAGCTGATTTTTCTCGCTATTCTGTCAGTTCGTATTGTGACATCAAGTTCTGCTGCAATCGGAATATAGCTCGGCCTTTTCCGTCAAGTCTAGAAGAACTTTTTTTCGACTTGACGGAAAAGGTCGAGGGATGTTCCGAGTGGCTCCAGTGAATACGTACACTTGTGCATGCGCAACCTGACTTCCCTCCATAGCATCCGGTTTAACCTCATATATTTTCTGCGTGGACCTCGGGGTCCACATAGTAAATGTTATGTTTTAGCGTGTTTTTTGTATATCATATGAGTCGGTGGTATTTATTAAACTGACCATATGACTTACACCTTTCAATTAAGTGCATGTATTTAATTATCATTCGTTTCCTCTCCAGTTTCAGTTTCTTTATTTCCGTGAGCCATATGGCTCATTGGATTCACATACACACATATATACATAGGCAGTACAGTAGATACATGTATAAACATACAGGAACAGTATATGGAGAGTGCATACACTTACATAACGTTATACACTTAATGTCATTGCATTTTAAGTTATATATAAACACAGTATATATATATTACAGATATTCATAACCAATTATACTGATTCATAATATGTACTGTATCTGGTATATGCGGGGGAAAAATATGTTCTATGTACTAACTGATAACCGTGTCATTACGTAGTTTCGCGGCACATTTCAGTTATTTACCTAAATTACTCCGACACGTCAACATTTTCAATAACGAAAGATTGATTGAATATAACGTTTAAGTATTTTTCACTGATATGGAGACGTCACCATTGCCGGTGAAGGGATGCAAAATTTAGGCCAATGCTCAGCGCTCACGGCCTTTGAGCAGAGAGGGATCTTTATCGTACTACACGGGGCTGTTTGTGGGGTCTCATACGAAGGACCGCCCCCATTTAATCGCCTTTTACGACAAGCAGGGGGTACTGAGGGACTATTCTAACCCGGAGTCCTTCGCGAAAAGATAGAGAATTTCGAGATTAGTTTGAGCTCTTTTATTTTAAGATACCCATAAACTTACTAAATTTGAGTTTCCTTTCAATTTCCATAGCAAATGGTAATCATCGTTTCAGCAATATATGAACGCAATGATAAGCATTAATTTATTGTACCTACCACATGTGGATGAATATGATTTGCTTCTCACCGTACATAAGAGTTCAACAAAGGGGAAAACTATAGGGCAACTCGGAAATTTCGTATTGATCTGGCTCTCTCGTATTCGGGATATATTCGGGAAAAGATCGGGCTCAGGTACTGAAGTTCGCCAAGAGGATATAATTATACAAAGGACAGAAGGACCCCTGATAGACGCGTTCTATATTAGAAAATGAAATTGTACTGTATTGCGGCACTTATTTGTCATATCTCGGGCTTCCTTTAATGGCTACACAACAATGCAATTAAAAATCAAATTGAATGTTGCTCATCAGAAAATGATCTGAATTGACGACATCCTGGTATCTATCCAATAATACTGGTCATCATATTATCTAGGTCATCACTAATAATAATCCTAATAGCATGAATCGCTGAAGATCATCGATCATAAAACAACAGAACTTGGCTGCTTCATTTTGTTGGGGTTCTTTTTAGTGACGTTTGTGTTACAATTTGTTGTGAAACTTAAAAATACGGAAGGTATAGAAAAACTTCCTCATTAAACTAAATGTGAAAATCGTGTAGAACAGATTTTAATTCTTCCCGACATCGTCTAATCGCCACTCCGCGGGCACTCACGAGGAGGCACCGAAGTAATGTTGGTGCTGCGGCTAATACACGCATTAGACCCCGGAAGGCTATGCAAATAATTAAAATAACTGATTTTACAATATTTTTGGAGGAAGAACATGGTTGTTATTTACAGAGTAACATATGTAACTGTAGCTGTTTGAGTTATATAACAAACTTGTCAACATTCTTACTTTTTTATGTACTATGATCTCAAAGAAAAAGAAAATGTTTTCCCATAATTAAGTTTTCCAACAGAGTAGAGTAGATTTGTAAGAAGGAAAATTAAATAACGAAAATAAGAGAAATATAACTAATGCATTTTGGCGAGGCTGTCCGGGAGGATGATGGAATCCTACGGCCATTAGTCCCTTTTACTTTCTCAATAATGTGGTTATCGGGTCGTATCAGGTTTATTTCACCAGAAGATTCTAACCAACTCTGCATTGGGGCCACTAAACAACTAATTAGATGAATCAAGCTGAAATACAGATTTTCTCTGGATAATGTAGTTTGTAGTAATGTACTCAAACTCACTCAGGATTTAAAGCTTAAAATAAAGCAATCAAACTAAAGAGTTTACATCGATATAACAAAACTGCTTTAAAAATCTGTAGTTATATGCACATGTCTTTGATACGTTCGTTAGTCTACAAGGAAATGTTTTACATGTCGATCACACAGAAAACGTCGAATCACGTACATCAATGATATTTGCAACCCATTTAATTTTTACATATTTAATCACATGTTTACCATAATACTAGAATATAATCATTATGCAAAACATGTAATATCGTGTGCACGGATACATCCGGGTACTGTATCTCTATATATTATATTGCCAATGTTTTGCCATCGATATTTTTACCAATTGAAAGGATAGCCATTTATTCGTGAATGTGAACGATGTGCGTATGAATCCCGATCAATATAGCATTACTATTTAAACGGCTGGGAATTCCGATAGAAATGAAAATAGAATGTAAATATAAGAAATATATTTCATTTTTGAAAATACATTAATACAGTATCAAACGCCATGTTGTTGTACCATACTACCCTATGGATATAAGCGGTGGTTAATAAAAAAAAAAAAAAAAAAAACCATGACTGTTAATGATAATTAATAAAAGATAAATTAAATTAATTTTCTTGGTTTCCAAAGACTAAAATTCCTAAGAAATATTAAAATTACAATTTCATATTTACCACTGTACTTTTCAAAAACGTCAAAACAAATTTGCTAATGATATAAGCGATGAATATAAACAGGTAAGAGAAATTCCAATAATAGGCCTCTGTGTTTTCTTTATGTATCCTGTTATAGATATTCATTTTAAAATTAGATGATTTCAACGAGAATATTTCTTGTAATAATTACCTGTAGGTACAAGCGGACTAATTTGATCTCCACCGATAATTGATCATAGATCACCAGAACAAAGTGAACAGTACCTACTTTGTGAAAATTGATATAAAATGTCTATAAATGCTAAATTCTCGATAAACCGACCACCCCTCTAAACCGGTCGTTTTTTGTTTTGTTTTTGTTTTTGTTTGTTTGGGGTTTTTTTTGGTCCGAGAGCCAACCGGTTTAGAGAAGTTTCACTGTATATCGTAGATAATATTACTTTTCTGAAACCAAATAACATTCATGTTAAGACATCAGTATTAGGGATGCGCCGATATATCGAGATCTCGATATATCTATCAATTTTTAAATCTTTGCCAAGTATCGATACTTAAACTTCGATACAACTACCGATATATTTCTTTGCATTGTCGAGTTAACTTTCAATATTTTTGATCGGGATCGACTTTCGTAATATTATTTATGCAAAGGGTCGTCGAGAAAATCGAAATGCTGGAAATTATACATAATCATGTATTAGTAATGAAAAAACAACAAACAAGCAAAATGCAATATGTATTCAGCAGCAGTCGCCATATTTCATTTGCACAGGCACCACAACATTGCATCAAATAAACACAGTCAGACAACTCGTGCCTCCGGAGATATTGACTAGGTTTACGCATGCGATTTTCTCACTTACGTAATGACATCATGATGAGTTCGTAATGAGATAATTACTTAGATTTAGTGACATCTTGAGAAGAAGAAAAAATTGTTTCTACTGTGCACGAAGTCGTTAATTTACATAATTTGATTTCAGTGAATAGTTGTAATTCTCTCTCTTTTTTTACTTAGAAGAACAAAAGTTTATATATTTGTTTTTGTTATCTGTTTGATAAATAATAAAACCCAATATATCGTGTATCGTTGAATTTTATATCGTATCATACTCAGCCCTTATGAGTATTATACATGTAATTAATCCTCTAAAACCAAACAAAGAATGTCGAATCTTCGAAAGGTTAACGGGACTGGTTCACTTTATTTTTAATTTAATATTTTTCATATTTAATGTTGAACATTAAAAATATAACTCATTCAAAGTTGACAACCAGAATTTGGACCTACCTAATGCAAGGATAAGAGCAATTAACCACAGGCACCTGAAGTATGGATATTACTAACCCCCCCCCCCCCTTTCTTTGATAATTTTTGTAAGCTTTAGAGATTGGCCTTCTACCGGTGCAATAAAATACAGCCAATCTCTAAAGCTTACAAAAAGCGTGAAACGATTACATGAATCGAAAGAGGGATGCGATAGACTGGAAATTAACACATTTCAGAGAAATTATTGCCACCAAATAAAAATTTATCAAAAGGGGGGGGGGGGGGGTGTAATATCCATACTTCAGGTGCCTGTGCATTTTATCTAAAGAACACATGAAATGTGATACATATCATAAACTAAGATCGATAACCATACATTTTCAAAACTTTGTAAACAATAACATATCTCAATCTTTGTTTACACAACAAATAATGAACTCTCTATAATGAGCTCTTGTCATAGTGTAAAACCTAATTTTTTGTGAAACCTTTCAAACACATTAGACAGAATTTGATCATTTAAAAAAGTGAAAATCAAAATTTTGGGGGAAATCATGAATTACTTTCTTTAAAAGGATTCCAATCTATCATGAAAGTCTAAAAGTTGCTATTTTTATTTACACATGTATTAATTTTCAAACGAAGTATTCTTTTAAAGCATTATAGGAAATGCTCTAGATTTGTCAAGGTGATTAAGATGAACGCAGGGCCCCATCCCTGGAAGTTACCATTTTTGTTAGAATAGGGAAACTATTTGTTATAGAGTAGGTCTAGAGTGGAAGAAAAAGAAGTTTTCGACAGACATGAGTCAGATTCCTCTTCTTTATTTTCAGCTGTCTCGGTAGGAGTAAGTTGTTTCACTCTCGTCACGATCTCGCTGGAGAGGTACTTCGCCATTGTTGAACCATTGAGGTCACGTCGCTGGCAGACTCGATCCCACTCTTACAAGTGCATCATGGGAATATGGTGTGTGGCCTTCACCTTGATGATTCCAATCGCTGCTTCACAGGATCTCATACGCGTTGGACACAGAAAACACTATGCTTGCCGAGAAATTTGGCCGGAGAAGCTGAAGAAAGTTGAGATTGTGTACAGCGTTAGCTTATGTGCCATTTTGTTTATCGTACCGCTGTTCATTATGGCGCTGGCTTATGGGAGAATTGCGTACCGATTGTGGGCTGATATCACCCAACAGTTCAGTGACAATGCGGGTAAGGGGGTTTCTTTTCTCTGTCATGCTCATTATCACCATGCTCATTATCACACGCATGGTTGATTTGGTCATAAATATACATGGGTCACTTGATTGGTGTTATTATGTTCCCCAAACAAAGTTTGGGAACATATTGTTTTTACTCTGATTATTTTTCTCCGGTACTTTTTTGTCCGGGAGTGTTCTCAGAAGCTACAAAAGGGATCGATATGAAACTTTCTAGGATGATAGTGTAGCATTTGTAGATGTGCAGAACGATATATTCATTTTTTCTGCACGTGCACGCACAAGCACGCACGTGCATTGCAATTTTAGTACAAAAATGGAAAATCAGAATATACAAGGGATCGATATGAAACCTTCAAAGGATGATAGTATATCATTTGTAGATATGAAAAAATGATAGTCATTTTGTTTTCACGCGTGTGCATGCAGATGCACGTACATCACAAAATTTGTACACTAACTTTGCAATCTGTCTAACTTTTTTGTTGTTCATTAAAATGGTTTGATATTTATATCGTAAGTAGATATTGAGACCCTTAATTGATTTGCATGGTCAAAACTACCAATCTGCACGATGCGTACGTGCGCTTCTTTTTGATTGGATAATACTAAAACGTTTGTAACTATCTTAATTATGAAGGTGAATGAGTTGATATTCACAGTATAGGTAGATAATATGTGTATCTTTGTATCTGTGTAATAAAAGATATCAACGCACACGCGCGTGCATCGTTTTTCGAATGTTCATTTTTTAAACGACGATAACGTTTTCGTTTTTCTTTAAATTATATTGATATTGAGGTTTTATATGTGTCTTGGTACTCCTTACAAATTGCTGTGGTTAAAATTATTGCTGAGCACGTGCATGCACGTGTGCTGAATTCTGATTGGACGATTTTAAAATCACTATAACTGCCTTATATTTGATGGAAACATTATGAAATTCATACTGTGGGCATATGATACAAATACTTGTTGAATGACATCAACAAAAGTGCTGAATCATACTCGTGTGCGTGTGTATGCACGCGCATTGCTTTCTTTCACTCCTTGGTACTGAAATGACCATAGTAAACATACTACATGTAATTAAAGGCTAAAATAAAATGAATATTTGCTACAGGTTCACAATGACATCTCTTTTTAATTGGGGGGTTGGGGAACATATGTAACGGTCCCCGTTACAATTAGAACTAGTTACATTTGAATTTAAAATTACAAATCAGAATAAACAAACTGGACTTTCCAGTTGTATGATGCATGTTTCCTCTTCATTGTATGTGTCTTTATTCTCGTCAACAGCTTGCAATCCTCATTTTCCGTGACCTTTTTAGATAAATTTCATGCACTTTACTGGTCATGTACGACAAAACCGATAAATGATAATATTTTGTAAATTGAAGAGTTCCAAATTATGTTATCTGATTTTGTGATTGGCCGTTTCTAATCCAAAACTTGGCATATTCAACTATAGTTTCTTATCGAGTTTGTCCAAACTGATAAATAGAAAGATGAAATCAACCATGGGTAACCTACGGCCACTCATTATACATTGGATAAGTTTATACATGTAATCTAAGTTATATGTAACTATTAAAAAGACACAACATACGCACAGCATTGATAACGATTATATGAAAAATGGAACTGTTATCGATAATTATATTTCCAGTTCTATTAACCTGGATAACTACTTCTCTGTATCTTCTTATTAGATATCGGCTAATACCGTTATTAGCATTAGTAAATGCCGAGTACATGATATAAATACTGTAATTATAGAAAAAAGATAACAGAATTTTATGTTTTATTCATGAATAAGATTCATTATTAGAATCATATGCTCCATTGTGAATGTCATACATGTAGCATGATCAATAATTGTCTGAAAATTACTCACAGTTTACCCATTGCGTCATTTCAGAGGGGGTCCAAAGTAAACTATCTGTTACATCCAAGAAAGAAGAAGAAAACACCCCAATGTCCACTCCACTTCGATGTCAACAGAAAAATGGCGACCACATTAGCTTACGTCATTCAAACATGCGTCACAGTATATCAAGCAGACGACGGGTGATCAAAATGCTGTCTGTAATTGTGCTGGAGTATTTCGTCTGCTGGACCCCACTGTACGTATGTAGCACGTGGATGATAATTCACTACCCATCCATCCATGACCGCGTGTCCAATCTTGCATGGGGCTTGATGCTTCTTCTGGCCTATGTGTCATCGTTCGTGCACCCCGTCACTTACTGCTTCATGAACAAAAACTTCCGAAAGGGATTCGTATCTGTTTTCAAGTGTTTTTTAAAAAGTCGACTGACGTCACAGACTGAGATGAGCAATATGATGGCGACTTCCTCCCCTACCGTGCGGTTTCAGTCTACGGAGTACACACGAGTCCAGTCTATAGACTGAATAAACAATTTAGAACTCAACAACACACCACGGGAGTCCATTCTATAGACATAATAGACAATTTAGAACCCAACAACATACCACGGGAGTCCATTCTATAGATAATTTAGAATCCAACAACACACTACACGGGTCCAGTCTATAGACAATTTAGAATTTAACAACACATTACACGGATCCAGTCCATAGACAAAATAGACAATTTAGAACTTAACAACACATCACACGGGTCCAGCCTATAGACTAAATAAATAATTTAGAATTTAACTACATAACACGAGAGTCTAGTCTACAGGATTCTAGTTTATAGACTAAATTTATTAAACATCTCCATCATATAAGCATGTCCCAATCTAGACACTATAGACATCAATAAGTCATCAACACACCACAGGGTTTTCCGCTTTATAAACTGAATGTGTAGACTGAATATCACCCTCATACCACAAGGATTCAGTAGAAGACTAAATTCATCAACAAACCACAAAGGTTCGGTCTGTAGACTAGATGTTTAGAACAAACTATGTACTGTATAAAACTTCTGTCTATAGACTATCATAAAAGTATCGACACGCCAGAGAAGAATCGGGGGTGACGTCGGTAGACAACGTTGTATATATACTCATCAAATCACGTCAAAGTGTAATGTTGTTGGAGTATGTGTCTATGATGTGTCTATGATGTAGAGAAATCAGATATAGTGAGTATACATGTACGTATCTAAATATTTTATTAAATAAATCAAAACATACGTCATCAGTGCAGTGTTACTTTTTTCTTAACATGTTTCACCACAAAAAGGTAAAATATCAGTTGATATACTATTATCAAGCCAGATTTTTTTTTCTGTCACAAAGACATCTAAAAAATACTTTTATAATTGGACAGGGAATGTCAGTAAAATATACTCGCGGAAATAAGAAACTGCATTATAAAATTTAGTATAATTTTTCTATATTTATTGTTTATATTTATAAAATCTAAACAATCGATAAAGGTGATGTTTTGAACAATATTGGATACCCGACTCAGATGCAGGGACTTTTTCATGGTTAGTGAACACATGTTGTTTATTGAAGTGTTCGTACGCACGAGTTTTACTGGCCAATATTGTTTGGAGTAAGAAGAGTAAAAGGTTTGTTTGGACACTATTCGTTAAGGAAAGCACTTAAGTTTTGACAAAATTTACCCTTCTGTCATGCCACGACTCAGCGAAAACCAACGTAATCGTGCTGTTGGGATGCTTCAAGCTGGAATGGCACAAAATATCGTAGCAGACACTTTGGAGTTCATCGGAACACCATCCAGTCATTATGGAGACGTTTCCAACAATCTGGTAACACTCGAGATCGACCACGTTCTGGGCGTCGTCGTGTGAATTCGCGTCGACAGGACAACCACATTAGACTTGTGCATCTGAGAAATCGTTTCCAGACAGCAAGTTTGACTGCTCGTAGCATTCCTGGACTTCGATCAGTCCAAGTACTGTGCGTAATCGTCTGCGCGAGCACATCCGACCAAGACGTCCAACTATGCCAGAGACAGCAAAATCACATCACTCTGCAGCAAGAAAACGCAAGGCCACATGTTGCAAGTGTATGCAGGGACTTTTTTGTTCAACAGAATATCGATGTCTTGCCTTGGCCAGCTGTTTCCCCCGATTTATCGCCGATTGAGCACATCTGGGATGAAATGGAACGACGTCTACGCCGTTTACCAAATCAGCCAGTGACATTGGCGGATTTTGGCCAGGCTTTAACCAACATCTGGAACAACATCACTCAAGCATTTCTGAACACTTTAGTGGCATTAATGAGGCGCTGTTGTCAAGCATGCGTGAATGCAAATGGTGGTCACACGCATTATTAACTTTGTTAATTCAAGTTCGAAAACCAGTGTCTTTCGAGTGTGCTGAAAATGACGTTATTCGACGTTAACATTAATGGATTATGAAATGTTGTAACGAATACATTTGTTAACAGTATTAAAAAATAAAATTTGTTCATTGTTATATTTTATTATTTTTTCATATATTAAATAATGCACAGTTTGTTTTTTCCGCTAGTATACATGAAAATTGCTAAACAGAACACTTTACCGTTCGTCTTATTGCATCACTGTTGTTTTATATATATATTGTTACTACTACTACTATTATTACTACTTTATTTAGAAAAAGTGAAGATAACGAATAGTGATAAATCTCATAATTCCTATAGAGCATACAACATTAAGAGTGTGACAAATACGGACCCCTGAACACACCAGGCCTGGATTTCCCGAAATAAACGGAAGTCGAAACTTGGACTTAAGTCTTGGATTTTACTCAAATTTTGACTGCTCAAATATAAGAAAACTCGAACCTAAGTTTGAGTTTATTTTGAGAATTCCAAGCCTGAGATGGAACCAGGTGCCTAGGAGGAGTAAGCATCCACTGTTGATCGGTGACACCCGCCGTGAGCCCTATATGTTAATAAGATAAACGGAGTAATCTGTAGTCTAAATCAGTATGTAAAGAACTGACAAATAATTGGTATGAAACAAGTCGGGCAGGATACGACCTAATGACAGGTTGTATTTGTGAATTACATGTAGATCGTTATAACCACCATAGAAACGCTGATTTTAAACAAGACTGTTGAACCCCCTGTAACATCAACTTATTTTTAGGTAGTCTACCTCAATTTAAAAACTGATCATGCGCAGAACATGCTCGTGTTTATCAAATCAGTTGAGAAACATAAACATCATATGCAGGTGATAATGGTAAATTCCTACATAAATATGGGAAGTTGACGATGGAGCAGCTAAAGTCACCCCGTTTGTCATAAAGTTAAGTTGTCAGCTTGCTGTTAACCTCTATGTTCAATAAAATATCCAGGTATGAAACAGATGAGGAAGACTTTGTGGTGTCTTTTTATTTCGAGTTCGTTGCGATATATTGACAAATTACAAATACCAACACAAACAGACTACATAGATTTGTGAACAGATGTCTCAGAAACATCCTCAGGTGGCCGGAGGTCATCTCCAATAAACAAAGGTGGGGCAGAATGAAACATGCCCCAATATAGAAATTGAGATCAAGAAGCGGAAATGGATGGATTGTGGGATGGACTGGCCACACGCTACGAAAGCCTGCATCAAACGTAACCAGGCAGGCTGTGGATTGGAGCCCACAAGGGAAATGGAAAGTAGGTCAACCAAGGCAGACATGGCGTAAAAGTGTTGGCACTGAATGAAGAGATCAACCAGAACATTGTGCGTTGAAGGAATGTTGCTGCAGCCCTATATATATATATATATATATATATATATATATATATATAAGCACGAAAAATCAACAACACCCTACTTTCTTAAAGTGTCGGATCTGAGAAGATACAAGGCCAGTAAAGGAATTTATAAAAGCACTGAAAAGGCCACGACACTGTTGGTTATTTAAAACTCAAATTTTCGACACAACCCGTGTCATTATCAAGAGACGTATATTACATAAACAAATAATACACACCACGAAAAACGACAAGTATCAATAAACTACATTGGAAACAAGAATAATACACTGTTGTACTGGGTGATAAAAATGGTGGTTTTGTTGTAAAGCGTGTTTACTGACGTCAGATGGTGTAGAGAGTTTGTACCATGGACAGCGTTGATTAAATCATTGGTGTAGTTTTCTCCGTAAGTAAATTCTTTAAATTCTTCCAAACGTCTACAACGAGGGAGTATCGCTGTAATAATTGTAAAAAAAAAAAAAAATCCTCCGCGCTAAATTGAAGGGGATATTTTGTTTTGTGGGGAGGGTGACACGATATGATATTCAGGTATTGGTGCTTATTCATGAGTTTACAGTGTAACTTCTGAGTCCTCTCTTCATAATGAGTGTAACTAAAAATAGGAGTTCCGTGCATTGAATTATGCACAGTGTTAGGAAGTGAATGTAATTTATCTAACTCCTATTCACTCTTGTTACAGAAAATGAAGCATTAATCAAGATAACTTTTTCATTTAATACTAACATCGATGCCAAAGACTACTGGGTTGTTTTTTTTTTTAAATTTAATTATGTAATTGGTCTTCTACATATCCCGTCACTAAGGTTGCATATGTACATCTGTAGGTGCAACTTTGGTTCTCATAGCGGCTCCCTTTATTTTGGATAAAATTCATTGTCGAAGTGAAAAGTGTTGTTTTCAAGATTTAATTATCATTTGTATCATGGGTCATTATCAAATTTCGCAGATTTTTCAGTCACTCCAAAAAATCTTGTTAATAAGCTATGTAAATTGGAAAAAATGAATATCCACGAATCAAGTATGAATAAGGTGTCATATTACAATGCATATTTTTATTTTTTGTCATACATTTAAAGAAGAAAATTGACCCCAACCTACGGAAATTGGCGTTTTGAGACTGTCAATAAATCCCGATCTTCTCTTTCAGGTACAATACCATAATTAATTTCATATTTCATTTTAAAAATAAACTTGCACCATGTAATAGTGAATTGTCTATTGAAATTTTTCATGAAATTATAACTCTGAACTTTTGACAAAATATCATGAGAAGGTTAAATATTCATGTACAAAAATTTCTGATAAGTGTTGTAACAGAGATGTAAAATCTAAAAAAAAAAAAAAAAAAAAAAAAATACATTGGGAAATTGATATCAAATTGATGTGTGAATACTCCCTGTCATTAGTGACATCACTTCCTGTCACCAAAAACCAATGCTTGAAACAGTGTGATTTGTGATCGTGAAATATTTTCAATTTTGGTATGTTTGGTTTAATGAGTACAGTTTAAAACAAGTCAGTGGTGTAACACTGATTTCACAAATAATTTTCAAAGTAGACGCATGGGATGTTCATCCATAGTTCCTATTATAGATCTAATTTAGATGTAGCTTGCTGCTATCTGTATTTAATGAATTCCTAAGGCTACATCGACATATTTAACCTCAATACATCATTGGTGTAACTGTCAGTTGTGTAACAAAGAATAATGTTACACAACTGAGGAAAATTGTAACACCACTGACATGTTTGTATTATATGGTAAAATTCTAAATAACCAACAATGATAACTTAATTGATTTAGCTTATTTAGTCACAATTAACATTATTATCTGCAGGTAGGTCATTTTGGTCAAATTAAAGCCATCATATGAATATATTACATATAAGATATTTCAAGTGTTACACTATTGACTAAATTTGTTATACTGACATTACAAATTTCTAAAAAAAAAAAAAAAAAAAAAAAAAAAGTAAATAAATAAATAAAAAAAATGGATAAATGCTTAATGTTATAACTTTCTACAATTTTTCTTTTGTTTTTTAATAGAAATTGCGACATTTGGGATCATTGCAATGCATATTCCATTTGACAATTGTCTTAGACTATTGAAATTAGCTGTATATTTTATGTAACACCAATGACTAAATTGTGTTTCCATTGACAAAATAACAATTTATGGAGTTTATTAGAAAATGGTATTACAAATCATAATTAAGGTCTAGTTTCTTCGATTTTACAGAGAACACTTTTTAAAATATACCTTTCATCAAATTGAAGAGAAGGGAAAGGGGGGGGGGGGGGGGAGGTTGGGGGGTTTAGACCTATCTCCAGTATTTGATGTTTAATTCTGTCCAAGTTATGATACAATTAATACCAAAACTTTCATCAGTAATATGTAAAAATATAATAACAGACGGGTACCTGTAAAGTGCGAAACGAAACGAATTCTACCGAAACGAAACGAAATCTACCGAAACGAAACCCATCGAAACGAAACGAAACCTACCGAAATGAAACGAAACAGATTGTATAACCGAACTTTTTAAATTAAAATAATTAAAAATGGTATCTTAGGCCCCTGTGAAAGTTACCACAGATTTAATAAAATTCGCCTCCCCTTTGATGTAGGCTTTGGGCTTGACTGATACAAAGTTTTAAAGGTTGGAAAGGGGGGAGGGGTGAGTAAGGACAAAGTACATATCCGAAGTTGACTAAATACCATGTGAAATTAGTTTCGGATCAGTAAATTTCAGAACGGAGGGTTACAGTCTCAGAGGTCTGGGGGAAAACACTAAACGAGGGGTTGGGGTCACCGGCGTTGGATCCGCCTTTGGGTATAGATACATTGTTTGAAGAAGCTGGTGTCTGAGAAAGTTGAAAGCAGGAAGAGCTCTTAACCTCTTATTTTATCTCTAACTGCTGAGGTGCGAGTACTTTCAATAATGAAATAAATTAAATAGTATACCATATTATATGAATGCAATTCGGTAAGATATATATACATGTATTATCAAAAATTATTATTGATATGTAGTGAGTCTAAAGATAACTCTATACATTTGGGGTGTTGCTAAGACGTGGAATTGAAAACGAGACGGAAAACGGAAACTGTTTCATGCAATAATATCAGAAGGAGAGGTTAGCATTTTGTAAAATCAAAAGGCTTATGAACAAGGGAAGCATAAATTACAAAGAGAACGGGAGGACATACTCAGAATCCACCATTTGATATACTACATACAAATACACAATATCCACATGTATACATAGATTTGTCATTAGAGCAAAAAACACTGAAACATGTATTTATGCCCAAACGCGGATCCAGCGCCTGCGACCCCACCCCTCGTTAAGACCTCTGACCTGTGAGACTGTAACCCTCCGTTCTGAAATTTATGGATCTGAAACTAATTGCACATGGTATTTAATCAACTTTGGATATGTACGTTTTGCTTACTCAACCCCCCCCAACCCCCCCCCCCCCCCCCCCCCCTCCATTCCAATTTTTAAAACTTTGTATCAGTCAAGCCCAAAGCCTACATCAAAAGGGAGGCGAATTTTATTTGTATGTGGTAACTTTCACAGGAGCCTAAGATACCATTTTTAATTACTATAATTAAAAGAGTTCGGTTGTACAATCTGTTTCGTTTCGTTTCGGTAGGTTTCGTTTCGTTGGGTTTCGGTAGATTTTGTTGGGTTTCGGTAGATTTCGTTTCGTTTCGGTAGATTTCGTTTCGTTTCGATTTCGTTTCGCACTTTACAGGTACCCAATAACAGACACCTGGAAACAATTTCTATGAAAATTCCTCAACTGGCACTTAATTACAATAAGAAATAATAAATTTTCTATATATTCCTTATAATGATGCAATCATTTAGGGGCCTCAACGTGCTGTGCGCCCTCTGGATTGGGGGGGGGATAACTCGTGCTGCAATGTGAAAAATGGATCCCATTGGAAAGGTAGTTAAACAATGTCCATTTGCAAACATACACATGTAATCACTATGACCATTTGACCCCACCCTGATACCACACCCCTACCCCATTTCCAATTTTGGTAAAAGACAGACCTGCTCCTCATAAGTATCCAATTACTTTAAAGTTAATATCAAAAGCATTAAGGAAAATGTTACTTAAATGATTTACAAATACACACTATATGCTAAGTTTGGTCCCCACCCTGGAGTCTAACTGAATCAGAACCTTAGTCCTATAGCCCAGGGACCATGAAATGTACAATTGTGGCAGAGGACTTCCTGCTCTTCATGAAATTTAGTTTTCCTTACAGACTTGCGGTTTTAAAGAAAATTTTTGAAACTGGGTCAATTTTTGTTCATCCCCTGAGGCCCCAGGGGTGCAAGTGTCCTGGAATTTACAATTTATTCACCCTTGTCCCAAGGATGCATCATAATTTGGAATGGTAGTTATCAAGAAGTTAGAATTGTTCAATTGTTAATGTACAACGCATGACAATAGACACATACCAAAAGCAATAGGTCACCTGGTTAACTCAGGTGACCTAATAAAGATGTATATTTGAAATTTGTATTTGGTGATTATCTTTGACATAATTTATTATTGCATACTAGTATGTAACTTACACAAACACTATGATCAGTGGAGTAACGACAATATAAGTGGTGTAACACACACCTTCATCATTTGTACGTACAAGCAAAAATATTCTTGTCAGATTTCTTTTTCATTGAAAGGAAATGTATGATATTATTCAAAGGAGTGGTATTGATTAATTTCTAGCTTTACTGTTAAAGTGTTTGGGTCCACTTCTGTTATTTTTATGTCAGTGGTGTAATTTACTTGTCAGTGGTCAAACACATTTTGTCATTGGTGTTACATGAACAATTTTCTTGATCGCAAACAAAGAGGGTTGTATAGCATTATTAAACTTTTCATAAAATAAGATTTAAATGAATCTATTTAATCTGTAATAACATTTTTGTGTCATTTTGTAATAATGCAGGTATCATGTTAAAAAGAGAGGAAGGTTTTTAAAATAGTGTCTCAGATATACCATTTTGTGTCAGTTTAATTATAGAATTGCTTAGTTTTTAAAACATCAGACCAAAATATATCAATTATTTATGCCATTTTCAAGTATATTGTATTATTACTAATATGTTTTACCGTAATGTTTGATAAACATGTTATGCTAGAAAAAAATGGAATTTAGAGTTATACATTTCTTGTCATTTCTAACTCTGAAAAATCTGCGAAATTTGATAATGACCCCATACTTGAAGGATTAAAATTACGATGAGTTAAATAATGGTGGTAATCAGTGCAGAAATTTACTAGATCCCGATGAGATTCTTTATTGTGTGCTGTGAATAAATTTGAAAATCGGTACAGAGTAAAAATGAAAATGGAAAATTAAGGGATAGCAACTTATGAAACGGAAAAGTCAAATAATTATCAGATATACAAAATGTTGGAAAGTAAAACTAGCACGCAGTCCTATAAACCGGTATCTAATCTAGTACACATGTAAAACAAGTAAATAGGGTTTTAAAGCTAGAAATCAAATGGAAAATACGGCTGTACGTAGTGTTGAGGACATGATCAAACGAGTAGATGGAGATCAGAATCTAGTAAAGGTTCAGTCTTTATTCATCCCGGTGAAGTCGTGGGTGTGTTGATAGCTTGAGGGTCGAACGTCTTCAGTCTGTGCATCCAGGATTTTTCGTTTGTTTTCTCTCGGAATCCGACCAACTTGGATCGTGATCAATAACCACTGGTGTCCTCCCGTTTGTGATTACTGTCATGGAAAATCGTAGCTACTGCTTCATATCATCTTGGTTTTGACAGAGGACCGGTGGTTGTTGACCCGTTGGCGAATGTAAGCTATATCTCCTACAGTCTGTGGCAGATATCGCGACTGATGAGCCAAATACGGTTATTAGTTTTCCAAGACTTTCTAACTGTGAGTTATGATAGAACTGATAAAACTTTCAGTGTGTGACCTATATTTGCATAATTAACACCGTGGTGTGAGCATGTTTTTATAAAACTGTGACCAATCTCATTGTGTAAAGAGTTATCCAGTCTAGTCTTACTGCCATGCCCTTGAAATTTTGGAGCGTCTGAAGGATGCCTCAGAGGGTTTATAGTAAATATCAGTCATTCGTTGATATGACATACGATATGGATTCTAACTTGCAACATTCTCTATTTATCCTCCCTTGTACATGACTGTCTATCTATAGACCAATCAGATTACGCGTTGTATAGGATTTTCATATACTGAGGCATAATACTAGGAGTAATGTCAATTTCTAATATTGCACATTTACAAAACCTTCTGTTAAAATTTAAACTGGAACTTTTAAAATGAGGGGTTATAGATCAAATTTTTGAATTATTGACCTTGAATGAATTTTATACAAAATTTCGGGTAAATTAATCTAGACTTTTTTAAAGAATCAGTGTTCTGTGTGGGAAAATATATCAACCAAATTTATAAATTACAACATTTGAATTAGTTCCAAGTCTCTACTTGTATCATAAATTATAAAACTGAAATATAAGTATAGGGGTATAAAAATTGACGATATACATGTATTGTATAAAACGGAAACTGTAAAATCATGCAGTCTTAATCAAACAATCCTTCCGCCAGAAAATGCAGTCCCTGCTAAACCCTTTCAAAACTTGAATTGACACAAATGTTTTCAACTAAATGGGGTTAAGTAATACATGATCATTGTTCGTTATCTTCGCCTATCATGTATGAAATGTTTGCACCAGTGGGATTATTGCATACAATGTTATAGCATCCTTGCAGTTCTGCTCAAAAGCTAAAGAGCTAACTTCCTTAATTTTTTGTTTCTCATTGTGGTTTTAATCGGCGTTGTAACACAAAGGGAATGGTGTTTATTTTGAAATAACAACTTTTCATTGGTATTCACCTTTCATTTAAATTTTGCGACATTGAGATGACACAGTCTATTGCAGATAATTTCCCATTTCAAATTATCGCTTATCCCGTCACCTATGATGCACCTCAATTTAAGATTTGTATTTTGTTGATTTGAGATACATGTTCATGTATATGTTAATAAAATTAAATTCACATAACACACCACATTGTTCAGTTAATATACATCATCAATCGAAAAAATTAAATTAACATTCGAGACATCTTGTTGGCTATTGTGCGTCACTACAAATACGGAATTTACAGTCGAGACCTCGTACTGATATCATACACGACTACAAATACGGAATTTACAGCCGTGTCTGGCCAGGAAGTAACCGGTTTGAGAAAGAAACATCGAGATGGCCAGGCTTCTGTTCTTGACAATATTGGTGATGGACCTTTCCTTCTTTATAAGTAAGTTTCTCTTACCTTATTTCAAGGTAGGCTGTCACATACCTAGACATTGTCTATATTTGTTTACAATTAATTTAACTGAAACAAAATGTTAAGTACAAAAACAATATGTCTCCCCCCTGAAAGAGGGGGGGGGGGGGCATAATTAATTTCATATCTATTGTTATTAACAGGTTGCCAAAGTAATGTTATATCAGAAATTGGATCCAATACGTGCATTCCCTTTGTGATGCCAAACACAACGAGTAATATACACATTCAAAAAGACACGGAATCACTGTGCATTAAAGTAGATGGTGCTAATGTATTGACGCTGAACGCTTGGAACAGAACGTTTTCGTGTAGCGAGAGCAGCAATGTGTTGTCTGTTTGTTTCACCAACACCCGGAGGTCTGACGCCGGGAAGTTCACTCTAGTGGTAGGAACCAACACTGATCCGGAATATAACTCTACTCTAACGGTTCAATGTAGGTTAAACTTTAACCTTTTAATTTGCCTTCCTTCCTTTGTATTAAGCCTCTTGTTATATATATCTTCATTATATGAAACAGGCAAGCACACAGTTCCTAACGCCTATTTATGTTCAAGAATACATGTATGTACATGAACTTCAAACGAAACACGTCAATATATTATAACAGAATATTTACTATCCTTTGTGTCCTGCAGTCTGACCAAATCTAGAAAGGCGTCAAGCCCAGTTAATGAAAAACTCAATCATTGTACTCACTCGTGGGCAAACACAGACTCACGGATATACCAGAGGTGGGATCAGGTGCCTAGGAGGAGTAAGCATCCCCTGTTGACCGGTCACATCCGCCGTGAGGTCTATATCTAATGTTAATGTTCCGTAGTTCTAATGTCAGTGTTTCGTAATTCTAATGTTAGTGTTCCGCAGTTCTAATGTCAATGTTCCGTAGTTCTAATGTCAATGTTCCGTTGTTCTAATGTCAATGTTCTGCAGTTCTAATGTCAGTGTTTCGTAATTCTAATGTCAGTGTTTCGTAATTCTAATGTTAGTGTTCCGCAGTTCTAATGTCAATGTTCCGTAGTTCTAATGTCAATGTTCCGTAGTTCTAATGTCAATGTTCTGCAGTTCTAATGTCAGTGTTTCGTAATTCTAATGTCAGTGTTTCGTAATTCTAATGTCAGTGTTCCGTAATTCTAATGTCAATGTTCCGTAGTTCTAATGTCAATGTTCCGTAGTTCTAATGTCAATGTACCGTAGTTCTAATGTCAATGTTCTGCAGTTCTAATGTCAATGTTACGCAATTCTAATGGTAATGTTACGCAATTCTAATGTCAAAGTTCCGCAGTTCTAATGTCAATGTTCTGCAGTTCTAATGCCAATGTACCGTAGTTCTAATGTCAATGTTCTGCAGTTCTAATGTCAGTGTTCCGTAGTTTTAATGTCAATGTTCCGCAGTTCTAATGTCAATGTTCCGTAATTCTAATATCAATGTTCTGCAGTTCTAATGTCAATGTACCGTAGTTCTAATGTCAATGTTCTGCAGTTCTAATGTCAGTGTTCCGTAATTCTAATATCAATGTTCCGTAGTTCTAATGTCCATGTTCTGTAGTTCTAATGTCAATGTTCTGTAGTTCTAATGTCAATGTTCCGTAGGTCTAATGCCAATGTTCTGCAGTTCTAATGTCAGTGTTCCGTAGTTTTAATGTCAATGTTCTGCAGTTCTAATGTCAATGTTCCGTAATTCTAATATCAATGTTCCGTAGTTCTAATGTCAATGTTCTGCAGTTCTAATGTCAGTGTTCCGTAGTTCTAATGTCAATGTTTCCTGTGGTTTTCCAAATATGAATGGTATTTGTTTGTCCTAATATCAATGTTCCCTATAATTGTCCTTTTGTTGATTTTCCTTACTTGTTCTAATTCTAATGTACCGTAGTTGTCCTAATATCAATGTTTCCGAGTTGTTCATTTTTGTTGTCCTAATATAACGTTCTTTGTATTTGTGTAATTATCCTAATATTCATGTTCCTTCCCTGCCCTTATGAAACAAATGTTTATAGATTGTCCTAATAAGTTGTTTGGTTTTTTTTTTTATTTCCGAACTTGAATATTTTATTGTGAGCAAAATGCCAGAGCAGCTCATGTCAAGTAAGAAAACATAAAATGTTTCTATAGTGATCCGGAAATTTAAAGTTATTATTCGTAGCTAGTAACAAAACATAAAATGTTTCTATAGTGATCCGGAAATTTAAAGTTATTATTCGTAGCTAGTAACAAAACATAAAATGTTTCTATAGTGATCCGGAAATTTAAAGTTATCATTCTTAGCTTCGGAAATTGTCCATAGTGTTGTGAGTTTTGAAATTCTATTATCATGGCGCATGTTTCCTTTTTACGTGAATTCATTTGGTTGACGCTGCTCTTCCTCCTTTAATACGACCGTGCAAGCATATCGGCCGCGGGGACTCACTGTTCCGAGCGCCACTGGGAGGTCGTGAGTTCGCGAGTCCGCTCGTGCCTTGGCCGCGCCAAGCTTAAAACGTAAACATAGGTAGTGATTGCTACTTCATGGTCAAACCTCAGCATTTAGAAATGAGTTTTCGGTGCTTGGGGGGTGGGGGGTATGCGATCTGAAAAACAAGTGGTTCCGTGTCGCGACAGGCGTTGTCATGTTAGAGACCCCTCAATACTACAACCCATAGCGCCAGACACACAGTGTAGACAGGTGACGTCTCAATAAAAGTGAAATAATCTTGTAGTGCCGTACATATGAAAACCAACTAAACAAACAAAAATTCATGTCAGGAAGTGTATAACATAATCACAACACTTCGCACTTTTCATTCTAGATCCTGCAGCGGTATTACCTCTGAGTGACCGTACAGTCGCTGAAGGAAGTAACGTCACGATCACGTGTTATTACAGCGCTGGAAACCCGAATACCACGACAGTGTACTGGACAAGACAAGCATCTACATTCAGACAAAATTCACAGACACTTAGTCTCGAAAACATCCAGAGAAGCAGTGCTGGGACATATATATGCACTACAAAAACCGTCTACAGCAGCTTCAATACAGGGACGGATATTGAGACAATGGCTATCGACATTCAGTGTAAGTACGGCGTCCAAAGATCAGGGTAAAACAAAGATTTCTTCCATGCGAAGTGGGTATAAATCGTCTTTCATCACCATTCTGTAGCCTCCATCTGTATACAAATTTGTTTTTTCAGTCATATTGTGTGCAAATAACTTTTCAACCGGTGTTTTACCATGCTACCCTTTAAAAAAAAAAAAAAGTACCCAAACACATTCAACATAGTCCAATAATTCTAAAATGTGGCGTTTACTTTTCAGGGGAAAACAAATCATATTTGATATTCTGTTAATGATCTAAGTGAGATTATGTAAAATTAAAATGCACATGATCATATAATTATCAATGAATCAAACATCAAATGTCCCCAGGAGTGAAATGGACGTTATCAACCTATGATATGTTTTCCCCTAATGACTGCATTGTGTCATATTCATGTTTAAACACTGTTAATTTTAGATCCGCCTACGGTCTCTTCTTTTAATTCTGTCGATATCATGGAAGGGGACGACATTACTGTCACGTGTAATTACAGCGCGGGAAATCCAAACAGCACCATTGTGTACTGGACTATATCAAATTTAGGATTAAGACAAAATGACCAAACATTGAATATGACAAATATACAGAGAGGTGACTCGGGAGATTATGTTTGTACAGTAGAAAATGTATACTCCATAGGAGGTGGCGGATCAAACAGTCAAACGATGTCCATAAACGTTCAGTGTAAGTTTGAGATTGTGTGTGTGTGAGCAGGATACATGTTTACCTAATCAAGATAGAGGAATTACGATGGATGTAAACAGTCAACAGGGGATACTTACTCCTCCTAGGCACCTGATCACTCTTGTGGTCTTTCTAAAGGTCCTTGTTCGTCCTGATATGAGATTGATCACTGTTCGTTATCTTCACCTTTTTATGTACATCTTGCCTGTTCCGATAGGCTAATGCTAAAAACCCTTGCCAGGCAACGGGAAGACTAGGGTTTGATTGTCGATCCTGGCGATACGTCAACCCTATGACGCCTAAACATTCCCTCGTTAATTGCCCGGCATAAGAATTTAAAGTCATACATGTAGTTCTTTTGGATATGACCTTAAAAACGTATCAAGGTAGATGTTAGCACGGCTTACTGCTATGTAGAGCCGTATGCACTATCAGCCTGTCCAACATTTTTTGACAAAAAAATAAGGGCTAATCTTAGGGATAAAAGTAAGAAATTCTATGGGCTAATTTATAGTTAAAATTAAGAATTTCATAACTAAAATAGGACAGTTTTGAACATCTAATTGGACTTACCTATGCAAATTAATAACAATAAAACTACCAAAAAAAAAACTTCAAGTGCAGGAAGAGCGTCTACCAGGGTTCCATTGTCTCAGCTATCATTGGCTATAACCTGAAATATACAGAATGATGCAATTATTGTCAGAACCATATTCTAAAAATGAGATTGTCAATT
This sequence comes from Ostrea edulis, assembly GCF_947568905.1. Classification (NCBI taxonomy): domain Eukaryota; kingdom Metazoa; phylum Mollusca; class Bivalvia; order Ostreida; family Ostreidae; genus Ostrea; species Ostrea edulis. The sequence goes on along the minus strand of NC_079165.1, from coordinate 88,206,099 downwards.
GCCCACTATCTATACGCCTTAATAACAATCAGTGCTTAATTTATGTGGCCTCCTCTTCTCCCCCTAATAATTACTACATTTCCTCACCATTATTTTTAACAAACTTTTTTTTAAATTGTACAATAAAATCTTGCATTGAAAATTTAGTTTTCTACTTACTTACGTGTTACGCATTGACTGAAGTGAATGTAGCTCGCAGACATTTATGCACTTTGACTAAACAGCAAGATTATTAAGTAAACTATTAATTAATATAACACACAAAACAGTGCCTACTGAAAATGTTGAATGCATTCACAATTGTAATTGTACATAAATAATGGTTTTACTAAAGCTTCTTAAGAGTAAAAAGGAAATACTTCTCTATATATCTAAATATGTGTATAGGGTACTTTCTGTTATAAATGGGTTTTTTTTCTGTTATAAAACAAAGACTTCTAGAGCATGTAAACAAAACATGTCATATTATGATATTGTTAGCTACATGTCATATGATATTTTTAGCTCTTCGAAAGGCTATTTACCTGTTTACATCTACACCTCATTGATCATTTCTGCCTGCAAACAGATTTAACAAAACCTACAGGAAGTTGTTTTCTAACCATCTTTTGAATTCTGAAGTAGGCAGACATCATCACGTAACTGAATCGCATAGATTTGTAAATGTTGTAACCTTCATAATATTGAAGACGAATTTCATTTTATTAAAATGTACACTGTATAACGATTTGAAGAAAACGTTTTGAAAAAAATTATCATCATTCTAGACCGAATGTTTTTAAATTAATTCAATTATTAACTATCAACAATGTCGACAATCTTTTGAAATTAGTAAAATATTTCAGTGCTTCAATACTGTCACGTTAATTTTTCATTTTTCCTGTTTCCTTTGTAAGTTCACTCTTTCTCTCTCTAGATTGTCTGCCATTTTTGTTGTACTTGTTACTCTGATGAGTCACTTGGCTCAAATAAATAAAGAAGCATACTGCATGCTACACTCTCCATGAAGGAGCATGAACTTCATTGGGAATTAATGCTTAAAAGTATTGCTATCTATCTACCTTAATAATCACATCTTTATCACAGAGTCAAAATCAATAAACAAGCTTGACAAATGGATCCACTGGTTAACTGCCTTTCACTGCATTATCTGAATAAGATCTACAAACTACATTAAGACACATTTAGTATGAATGCATTTTTATGAAAAATAAATGACATGAAAAATCATGGCCTTTGTTTTTAGGAATTCCCTTGACTGTAACATTTTTAAAGGAATTTTAGCAAAACTAAAAAATAGGAATTTCAGGACCTCTGGACAGCCTGCACTATGCATATATCAAACTTTATGGCGGTTCATCTAAAGGTGATACACTGTATATCTACAACAGGATGAGGCGTAAAACTGAACACACTAAAAAATGGCATTGCCTGAAACATCTTTTACAGTAAAACTAGAAAACCTTCATAAAACCCAGAATAGCACAAGGAATTTATTATTCAAATAAACAACAATTCGTTTGATTAAAACATATCTTGATATTTCATTACTGTGTGACTGTATTACGTCAGAATGCTTCACGTTAGATGAAATTCCAGCCAGCGATTTATGTCATTCAACACGGCGACATCTGGCCGGGTACCTGTCCTTATTAAAAGCCTTGCTAAAACCATTACTGAAACTGTTTTTGTTTCATATATCTTCCTTATACCGATTTTTTGCAAAAAAACAAAATAATCAGAATTCCGAAAAAGAAAAACCCACACATTTTCAAAGGCATTTCCCTTGCTCATTATTGCTGTTGTAAGGAAATGTTTAAATTACATTTAAACATTAAAAATCTAAAGTGCTGATATTGGGTCATTTGTTAACTTGATCAGAAAAAGATGCATGCACTCTTCCAGAGGGACGTGATACGTGCTCTTCATATAAGAAGGAAATAGTTAGTGATTCTTTGAATTAATCAAACTTCTGTCACGTCTTACCTGTCTCAGGACTGTGTCTGACAGCAGTGCGATGTTTCATATTGATAACAAACTCAGAGACAGAGAGAGAGAGGGGGGGGGGAATAAACTATGATGATGTGACTCAGTATGAACAGAACTATTTATCTAGGTCTGAAAATGGACCGATAGAAATCAAGTTCACTCATATTCGTATATTATACTTCGCTGCACTTTAATCACCATTCTATTTACATGAAAAACGTATTTAACCCTTCGGTAGCAGGATAAAAAAACCCACACTGATTGCAGGAAGGGGCCTTCGAAGCCTGATAGTAGAAATTTTGATCATACCACAAAATATATTGACAGACTGTTTTTATTTTATGTGTGTCTAGCCTGAACCGTTACCGACTTCTTATGATAAATTTGTGCAATATATGTCTTTTTATCAAGAAAATATCTAACATGAACGTCATATTGGTATTTTGACAATTTTCACAAAATAGAATTTTGCTTATTATCGTCGACTGAAATCGAAATAAATTTCATTATCCTATTTGTTACACACTGAACTCATTTTCCAGTTTATCATACATAACTTAATTTATTATCATCCATCGTAACATTGTCTAATCTCTTGCTTTTCATTATACTTCTTAAAAAACGCACTAATTGCAATACCGGGTCCTCGAGACCTAGGCCCTTGCAGACCATAGTCCATGCTAGGTATGTTGCTATCCCGCCGATGTCGAGCATGTTCAATAATAGAACAACAGGCCATATATTGGTTCTCCTTTTCGTTGTATACGAATGGGCCATTTGATCCATGGAATCAACACCCCGTTTGTCATGTTGTAATAGATGATTATTTCTGGCTTCTTTGGTGAAAGGCGAAGATAACAAACAGTGATCAATCTCATAAGCAATAAAAAAAAAACAAAAAAAAAAACCAGTTGGGCAAACACGGACCCCTGGACACACCAGAGGTGGGATCAGGTGCCTAGGAGGAGTAATCAACCCATGTCGACCGGTCACACCCGCCTTGAGCCCTATACCTTGATAAGGTAAACGGAGTTATCCGTAGTCAAAATCAGTGTGCCACGAACGGCATAACAATCGGTATGAAACAATACAGACAGCATTTGACCCAATGATAGGTCTTCAACGGCAACATAGGGAGGGATTCACAGTCAATAACGATTGATTTAGAATGCAAGTATAATTCGAAAATTGATTCCCTTTTCTGGAAAGTGTAGATAAATTACTGTCTGTCAAAGATTGTGTTAGCATTCAGCACTTAATATGTTAAGAGAACCCGCCGATTCCTCTGTTATAGATCCCCCCAGTGTGTCGTCATTCAGTCCTCAATATCCAGTAGAATTAACCGATTTCTCTGCCGCATGCACGGTAGTTCCGGGCAATCCACCCAACACGGAAATGTACTGGACACGATCAGGAGAGGAAACCTTTCAACAGAACAGTACACATTTACGTCTGTTTAGTATCAACAGAAATGATTCGGGGACTTACAAATGTACCGCAGAAAATACTTACTCCTCGGGATCAAAGGGCAGTAATTCCCAAACCCTCGTAGTAGATGTTCAATGTAAGTTTGAGGATTTTCAAAACTCACGTAGTAACAGGTAAGGTACTTCGTATCAACATTTCATTTTTATGTTAATTTTTGATACAAAAATTGAATTTGATTGCATGTATTTTTAGACCCTCCACTTGTATCACCTATTGCTGATCTTAAACCAGTTGAGGGCAGTTCCGTCAGAGTCCAGTGTATTGTCACACAAGGAAATCCATCCTCAACCAGTACTTACTGGATCAAAGCAGGAAATTCTGGCTTCAGACAGTACAGTTCAACACTATCTTTGTATAATATCCGTAGAAGTTACTCCGGAACGTACTACTGTGTTGCAGAGAACTCGTATAGGTCTGGAGGAAAAGGCCAAACCCGGCAACCCATCGTACTGGATGTTCTGTGTTTGTTTACTTTTTTCTTTTCTCTTTCTTACTCTCTAAACTTTATCTAGATAATTTACTGTAGAATAGTGTCACTGAGAGAAAATACAATACTATTCTTAACTACTATACGTAACAATTTTGTGACTTAACAGTTTATACATGCATAATATAATTCATTTGTTACGATATGTGAATATCCTGATCAACGCAGTCTGACGCGAATCAGCTGTATACCATCACACCAATGTCATTTCTACCCATGGCAAACGTAGACAATAGTTCAGAAAATAAATGCAAGTATAAACTGCATCGTTGTGGAGTATATGGGGAATGTCCCTATTAAATGTTTAAAACAACAATGGAGGGTATACAAGAATGACCACATTCCATTTGATATTCCCATCTTCCTCAATAACAGTCATTCTGTAATGTATGTCATCTTGATCACTAAAGTGTTTTGGGTAAATGTCTTAAAAATATATGTGTGGGAGGGATTCGAGTAAAGGTATGAAAAATGTACCTAGCTTGACTGTTTATTAAGAAAACATAGCATGGTGTCTAAATTTTAAGATACGACATACATACAATTAAGATGGACTGGGAATCAAACGATATGGAGTCGTGGAAATTATTCAAACACGAAGACACTGTTTTCTTGGTCCCTTAAAACTAAAACTGGGAAATGTTTCTTATCTTAATTTATGGGTAGGAGAGAAAGGCAGAACAATATTTTCTTCAGAGAAACTCTCATCTGACGAACACAAAGAGCTCAAGAACTATATGAAAAATTTCTAAGAATGTGAGAAGCCTATATCCAATGTAAATTTCCAATGATGCACGTTACAATGTAAACAGTGTAATTGTGAGATAGGATCAACAAAACCATAGGTAAACACTATAGTCACACCCATTGAATACAATGGTTAAAATTGTATTTGTGTCAATCCTCGTGATCTGAATGAGGCAATCTTCCAAGAACATTTTCCGTTAAAAACTGTGAATGATGATTACCAAATTCACGAATGCAACCATTTTTACTAAGCTTGATGCCGATTTATGGCAATGGAAACTACATGAACCAAATACGTTGATATCGGCCATTTAAACACACTTTGTAAAAAAAAGAAGAAAAAAAACAAGTTTTGCACGGCTCGGTCGATTTTCTTGAAGCTTTCAAAAATGATTAAAATGATAGATGATTATTTGAACCTTAATATTTGACGATGACGTCACTTCCGGAGATGATGTTAAAACTTTTGTGGATTTGGTAATTATAAGGGTCTGTTCTGCGAGAGCCCTATAATGATTAGACTGTCCGACCGTTCGTCCGATTTCATTCGTCTTCCTTTCCCTTGACCAAGTCTAACCAAAGCTTAACCCATAGATTGCTTATGTGTAGAGGATGTACAGTGACCTTGATCCAATTTCCTAGATCAAAGGTCACTGTAGATAAACAATTCTGTGTACGATCTTTGTCTGGAGCATATTTTCTCTACCCTTGGCGCAGTCGGGCTCAAACTACACCGAGTGCCTATGGGTGGGATGTGCAGTGGCCATGAACCAATTTTCTAGATCAAAGGTCCAAAGCAAACTAACTTTTCTGTATAAAATCCTTGTCAGGAGCATATTTCTTTCCCATTGGCTTTACCAGGCTCAAATTTCACCCATAAAATCTTTGCAGAGTACAGAATGGTTCTCTCCAAAACAATATTTTAGAACTATTTTGCATGTATTTTGCTAAAAGCGCGGGGTCCTTTAAGATGGTCACCATTTCAACGACGTCCAATTTTTATTAGGTTACCTGAGTCACTCTGAAGACCTATTGCTATCGCTCCCCTCTTAAGTACTACTAAGAGCTAATCTTGACCAAATTTTGTACAATGTATGTAGCCTCTGTAGGATAAGGTTGCGTAAATTATTTTCATGACCCTTACCTTATAGGGACCATAAATTTTGGGTAAAAGTTGTGAAAATTAGTGCAATCTTTAAATCGTCTTTTTTACTCCCGAGCACGAAGCAGACTAACTGAGTATATGGTAATAATGAGCAAGGAAGCGTCTAACAACATCATACCTCCAGGGCAGGGGTTCCTGTACTAGGGCGTGGCCATATTGGTCATATAGGGAAAATGCAAAATTCCTTTTAAAATCTTCTCTACTCCCGAACTATTAAAATCAAAGTTCCAGAATTATACATCTGTCTGTCTCCTCTCTCTCTCTCTCTTTATATATATATATATATAAAAGCACTAAAGTTCCAACAACACCCGATACCTCAGAGTGTCGGATCCACAACATGGATACAAGGTCAAATACAAAAAATTATACAAAGCACTAAAATGACCAACGACACGAACAACGAGATTGTCAAATTTTCGGGACGACCCGTCCCTTCTTCAGGACAAACGAAAAAAAATTACATAATGTGGTCAATATCAACAGAGCATAATAACAAAAACTACATATAAATACATCTAGCACTACAACTACACTAATCTACAAACGTATTTACAACGCAGACTACATGTTTTTGGTCTTTAGGCTTGCCAATCAACGTTAAAAGTGGAGCGAATTAGGACATGCCTTATTCGTCCAAAGAGCTGATCCAAAATGACCAAAAACATGTAGTCTGCGTTATAAATACGTTTGTAGATTAGTGTAGTTGTAGTGCTAGATGTATTTATATGTAGTTTTTGTTATTATGCTCTGTTGATATTGACCACATTATGTAATTTTTTTCGTTTGTCCTGAAGAAGGGACGGGTCGTCCCGAAAATTTGACAATCTCGTTGTTCATGTCGTTGGTCATTTTAGTGCTTTGTATATATATATATATATATATATATATATATATATATATATATATATATATATATATATATATATACACAAAGTACAATGTACGTCAAGTGTATCCATAAATAAAATGCTGATGTACACTCCCAAAACACTATAAAAAACAAATTCAAAGTGCGTTGACTTGGTTCCAAATTTAACACACTTTGAAAATTGTTTTTAAAGTGCGTAATTTTTTCAAAGTGCGTTGCCCCCCCCCCTCCCCCGGAAAAAAAATCATATGCAACAGCTACATGTATGTTATTTAAATTTTCACAACAGATTGTTATTACAGATGGACCAGTTCTCATCCATCAGGATTATCGGACGGTCTCTGAAGGACAAGGGGCACACTTGTCCACAACGCTGACCAGCAATCCACCTTCTAACGTGTCCTGGTATAGAGGCAATAATTTACTGTCCACCCAGCGAATGGTCAACGGCACTACTATCTACACTATACCCAGTGCCCAGTGTACAGACACCGGGACGTTCTCAGTGGTCGCCAGCAACGGAATCTCCAATCATACCACATCCATGCTGCTGTACGTTAACTGTACGTGGTCGATTGTTTGTTTTACATCCCATCGAGAATTTTTCACAAATACTGCAACTTCACCAACTGTAGGTTAGGTACCTATGCATAGCACTCAGGGTCGTAGCAGTGGGTTTCTGTAACGTACCAATGCCTGTCGTGATATTTGACCTCCATTTTTAAGGTCATATCCGAAAGACCCGTGATTCTCACTTCGAAATACTGAGCGTTTCGCGAAGGAGCTTTCACTACTTATATACAGCTCTCTGGTTTGGCCGTTATGGCACGAGCGGAACTCGAACTCACGACCTCCCAGATAAGAACGCTCTGCCAATGAACTACCGCGACCGGTCTCTACTTTACATAGGAAAGGTTTTGACTCAACTACTTTCTCACAACGCTGTAGTGTAATAAGAAAGACTCCAAAGCCAAATTCTTTCCTAAAAACGTTATTTGAAATAACTGATTTTTTACGACTGGACCTTCGAAACATTTCCAGTATGCCGGTTCCCATAAATAGGGCGGGAACATACATCGTCTAACCTTAACCCTTACCCTCGTCACGCGAAGTAGAGGCTGGTATACTAGATATTACCCGGAACCTTTCACAGGACATCAAATTCATATCTGCATATAAAGGAAACTGATTCTTGTTACAGTAAGACATAAGTACAAACATATGAAAGGTGAAGATCAATCTCATAACTCCTATAAGCAATACAAAATAGAGAGTTGGGCAAACACGGACTCCTGGATATACCAGGGGTGGGATCATGTGCCTAGGAGGAGTAAGCATCCCCTGTCAACCGATCAAACCCGCCGTGAGGCCTATATCTTGATTAGGTAAACGGAGTTATCCGTAGTCAAAATCAGTGTGCCAAGAACGGCCTAACAATCCGTATGAAACACGTCAAACAGCATTTGACCCATTGATAGGTTGTATTGGCAAACTAGATCGTTATAACGATCATAGAATTTGCGAAATGCTGACTTTAAACGAGACTGTTTCAACCTCTGCATCATCAACTTGTTTGTCAGTAGTCTACCTCGATTTAAAAACTGACCATACGCAGAACAAGCTCTTGCGTATCGAATCAGTTGAGAGATATAAACACCATATACAGGTGATAATGGAATATTGCTACATAAATCTGGGAAAATGACGATGGAGAAGCTGAAATCATCCCGTTTGAGTTGTTAGTTTGCCGTCAATATCTAATTTCAATAACAAAGTGATATTATGCTTGACTGTGTATAACATCGATTTGAAAATAAAATTCAATTTCCATTTAAATTTTCCAAATGAATCCTCTGGATTATACTTACCAATTATCACTAGTGTGACAATCTTGTGATAAAAATTGTTTTGTAGGTTCGCCAAGATTAAATCCACCGGGAAATTCGGTTGATATCCCAGTAGCAGACGACAGACACCTGAACGGTCTGATCAATGTTTTGTCTTATCCAAGTCCCAACTACACATTGACTCTTCCGAATGGTGCTCCAAATACTCTCATCTCACTTATAATATCCGTAACTACAACGAATATCTTTGTCATAACACTGCGCAAGTCAAATATTCAGCCTGAGGATTATGGGAAATACACTCTAGAAGTTTCGAACAATTATGGAAAAAGAAAGATAAAAGTCAACATAATCCCCAGAGGTAGATTCGAACTCAAATATCATACTTCGTTCTAATCAATGTAAATATGTAATACTGTTGATTTAAAAAAAAAAAGATTCCAGCCTGTGTAATGACAATAATTCCAGCCTGTGTAATGACAATAATTCAATTAACAGGAAAACCTTTGAAGACCTCGCAGGTGTTAGTTTCTTGTGGATTCAGAAAAGCTCACGTGACTTGGCAGTCCTCATACTTTGGTTATTTGGAACAAGGATCATTTGTTCAATACTCCATCCGTCCTAATGCTGTCCTCTTCTTCAATGGATCAGAATTCATACCAGAAAGAACGAAACATAGAATTTTACGGGTCACAGTCTTGGATCTACAAGACAACAATAAGTTTTTCTTCAGAGTGGTTACATCCAATGAATTTGGTTTTTCTACATCGTCGATTGTCAACTGCACCACGGATGCTCAAAAGGGTTATTGATAATACATAAATACTGCATACTTGTACTTCAAAATCGTGTGTCCTCCACATTTTATTAAAATTGATTACTAATAGTAGATGGATATATAAGCTTGATGAACATTAAAGGCATAGGGTCTAAGATATTGGTGAAATTTTGCATGTTCCAAAAAGGTGGCAAAATTTAAGATCATAACTAAAAAATCACAAAAAGTTTACAAACACATTGGATACGATAGTAATTACAAAACAATTCCCTGTTCTCATTTGCCTAAACTGGTACCATGTTGACTTCGCATCTCTTATGTTTGTGTGTAGCCACCAATCAGCGGGGTAGCAGTTTAATATATTGTCCTCCAGACAAAACTTTTATGAAGGGCTAAAACGTCAAAATGACTTCAATTTCAAAGCGCTGCAGATATAGATAACTCATGATTAATACTACAAATTTGTTTTTTGGAGTTCTTCTTGCAAAATATTGTGATGTCATTTTTTAGATAAAAGATAGATCCTATGCCTTTAAAATTCCGTGTAGTAGCCTAATTATTCCAAGGCTTTTCCTTATTTTAAACTATATTTATAGAGGCTTCATCGACGTCATCCGTGTCCATTGCTGTCGGAGGTGTATTGGGACCACTGTTGCTCTTGTCTATAGTGGCGCTGGTCCTTGTCACTTACAAGTACCTGAAAGGTAGCACTATCCAAACTAGACTCTTGTAAGCCTTCAAATATAACCTTTTGGTCGGATGACGAAATATTCCTGTTCGATGTTTTATTTTCTAGAAAGAAAACCTGACAAAGAAAGCAAAGAAAGGTAACTCTTTAGAAAAGTCTTGCTCAAAGACCTGCTAGTTCCAATGTGATGATTTAAAAACAAAAATCAAACGTATTATTCATTTAGATTTGAAGCATATGCAGTGATAGAAACCAGCGGTGATGTCAACGTATACGAATCATGCCAGTACAGAACATATGAAAATCACGGTAATACGTTTTTTAAAGCATACAAATTTATATTTTTGTATTCTTTATATGCAACAGAAATATTGGATGCATATTTTTCTACAGCCTTCTCACAGGAGGGTGTGAAAGGTTCTGAGACAAAAGCATCTACCTCTGCAGACAAAGGAAATACAAAACCATCTACCTCCGCAGACAAAGGAGAAAGACTTTATGAAAATGTAACAAAGCGGGCCGCCAAACCCAAAAAGCCAAAGCCGAAACCGAAACCAAAGCCAAAATCATAACTTCTTTTCTTTTCATCAACTTTTATTTTTGTTAGTTTTATTTAATCGGAATGTTGATATCTAATAAAATAAAAGTTAAGTCATTTTTCATTATTTCTGTGTGGATGGGTGGGTATTTGTGTGTGAGAGAGAGAGAGAAAGAGAGAGAGAGAAGTTTATTATAAGCACCCCTATCATTTCAATTCCTATGAAATTGTAAATGAAGGAGTTCTATGTCCAGAATGGTCACTAATGAAGCACATCACGTTTACTACTGACTACAGTGAATGGTCACTAGTGAAGCACATCACGTTTACTACTGACTACAGTGAATGGTCACTAATGAAGCACATCACGTTTACTACTGACTACAGTGAATGGTCACTAATGAAGCACATCACGTTTACTACTGACTACAGTGCTATGAGTAACATTGAGTTTGACTGAATAAATGTTTTTATGGTTGAATTTGTTATATAATACTGGATGTTTGTGTCTCTGATATAAACACAGACATGCGCACTTTATAACACTCCCTGTATCATCACCCTTTGTTTTACCTTATATCACACTCCCTGTATCATCACCCTTTATTTTACTCTTTATTACATTCCCTGTATCATCACCCTTTATCACACTCCCTGTATCATCACCCTTTATTACACTCCCTGTATCATCACTCTTTATTACACTCCCTGTATCATCACTCTTTATTACACTCCCTGTATCATCACTCTTTATTTTACTCTTTATCACACTCCCTGTATCATCATCCTTTATTACACTCCCTGTATCATCACCCCTTATTACACTCCCTGTATCATCACTCTTTATTTTACTCTTTATCACACTCCCTGTATCATCATCCTTTATTACACTCCCTGTATCATCACTCTTTATTTTACTCTTTATTACACTCCCTGTATCATCACCCTTTATTACACTCCCTGTATCATCACTCTTTATTTTACTCTTTATCACACTCCCTGTATCATCACCCTATATTACACTGACTGTATCATCATCCTTTATTACACTCCCTGTATCATCACCCTTTATTACATTCCTTGTATCATCATCCTTTATTACACTCCCTGTATCATCAAACTCCCTGTATCATCACCCTTTATTACATTCCTTGTATCATCATCCTTTATTACACTCCCTGTATCATCACACTCCCTGTATCATCACCCTTTATCACACTCCCTGTATCATCATCCTTTATTACACTCCCTGTATCATCACTCTTTATTACACTCCCTGTATCATCACACTCCCTGTATCATCACCCTTTATCACACTCCCTGTATCATCATCCTTTATCACACTCCCTGTATCATCATCCTTTATTACACTCCCTGTATCATTACACTCCCTGTATCATCACCCTTTATTATAATTCCTGTATCATCACCCTTTATTTTACCCTTTATTACATTCCCTGTATCATCACTCTTTATTACACTCCCGGTATCATCACCCTTTATTACACTCCCTGTATCATCACATTTTATTACACTCCCAGTATCATCACTCTTTATTACACTCCCTGTATCATCATCCTTTATTTTACTCTTTTTTGCACTCCCTGTATCATCATCCTTTATTACACTCCCTGTATCATCACACTCCCTGTATCATCACCCTTTATTACATTCCCTGTATCATCACTCTTTATTTTACCCTTTGTTACACTCCCTGTATCATTGTCTTTTCTTTTACCATTTATAATATTCCCTGTATCACCTTATCTTATCTCACCCCTAAAGTATACGTCTTTTAAATACCTTCGTAATTTTCATTTGGAGTACCTCAGAATTTTTGTCTCCAACGTTTAGCAAAAAGCGGTTAATATTGATGTGTGTACATGTATTTCTCTCCGTTCGTCCGTCATTTTGTCTGTCACATTTTCGTTTCCATAATGAAGTCCTTAAGCTTCTGCATTGAATTTTATACAATGATTCCCCATGACTTGAAAAAGGTCCCGATTGATTTTTAAAAAGATCAAAGTTCAGTCAGAAAATCGTCTGTCACATAAAATAGTTTTCAGATACATGTAGTAAGACTAGTAACTATAATTTTCTCTAGTCGTGTGCTTTGGAATTTGATACAATTACTGTTTATGACATGAACAAGATCCCTATTAAAATTAAAATCAAAAAGGTCAAAGTTCAAGGCCAGAAATTCCTATGTTACAGAAAATGGTTTCCAGAAGATTACCTTTCTTCAAGCTTATGCAATGACATTCAATGTGAGGAATCTCTTTAACATTAGAAAAACTTCTATTGATTTTGAGATCAAACGGTGAAATTTCAAGATCACAATTTATATAAGGTAATAACTAGGCCCCTTTTCTTACAATTAAGAGCGTGTGTCTATATTTTTATGTCCCCTTAATCTGAGATTCGGGGGCATAGGTTTTGGTCTGTTTGTCCATATTAATTTTAACTTTGGCCATTACTTTTGCACGGATTGTGATAGGGTTATTCCTTGTGACAAGAACTTTCTTTTCATACCAAACGTTTTACCTTCTGGCCTTGAATTTGGCAATAAGGGCATCAGTGTTTTCAATTTGTGACTTAATTCACCCTAACGCATTTATAAACATTTTAGATCAGGCTTTATTGAACGGTTGTGTCTACTGTTTGTGAATTTGTATAGGGGGAATGTTACCATCTCTCTCTCTCTCTCTCTCTCTCTCTCTCTCTCTCTCTCTCTCTCTCTCTCTCTCCATCTGCATTTTGGGGGTTATTCTACCCACTTATTCTGTTCTTAAACGGAGACATAAATTTCCTCTATTCGCTTGTTTCCGATTGGAAGCAGACGACATTTCGTAAACATCAGAGAAAGAATGTCAGGAAAAGAACTAGAAATAGGAAATATACATACTGATATAAACAACAATACATGTCCAAATGTGTATCGCACACCTTATCAACCCGAGATTCTAGTATCAGCTCGAGGAATTTTGTATTATTCTCTGTTTATCTAACGCGAAAACCTTTTGTGGAGGGTACTAGTTTTGACCTTTAAGATTGAAAATCAAATTGCAATGCATCTTTTATCCTCCAAATTGTTCGTTCTATATGAATGTGATGCCATGCTATTTCCTGCGTCAGTGTAACATCTGCCGTGGGTGGATAGCATCCATTGTACACTAACGGAGGAAGACTGGGCTTGATGTCAGTTTTATCAAGCCTCTCTGATACTGTATATCCTTTGTATGACATTACTGAATTCCCTTCTTTCATGTACCCAGATTCCACTAGTTGTAACAAATGTTTCAGTAAACCACTCTTAATGTCGATACCTTTATTAGACATTGATCCTGTGTGAAATTAAAGTGCCCATAGTATCACAGGCAGCTATTCTGTTGAAAGTTGTAGTAGAATGATAGTCAGATTACATCCGGAACTGAAGTTTCGAGAAGGATGTTTTTTGTGTCGTAAGCTCTATACAGTCTATTATTGACATCTTATTTGGAAACTCTGCTTTGAACTGCTGTGACTGCTTTGAACTGCTGTGACTGCTTTGAGCTGCTGTGACTGCTTTGAACTGCTGTGACTGCTTTAAACTGCTGTGACTGCTTTGGACTGCTGTGACTGCTTTGGACTGCTGTTAATAACGTCATTCCTATATATTGCACCTAACAAGTCCATATGATCAATTCCAGATCTGAAGACATCACTGACAGCTTGTGTTGAAATACTAAAGCTAAATCTGTAAAGCCAAAATTGTGACGAAGACATAAATGTCAGTAGAAACTGCTAGTATGAAAACATTATTAATTACCCTTTCTCTTTCAAGCGCTGGAAATCACAATTAAATAATATTGCAAAGAGGAAGGACTTTTTAATGCATGTTTGAATTATTGCGCACATGAATTGAATGAACAATATTTTTAATTCAAGTGAATTTAAAAATTTTCTTTTTCAAAATTGCGTGCATTGGTTATGTTATATTTTGATATCATATACAGGAGATAAAACTTATAAATATTAGGAAGTCACTTGGAGCTTCAAATTAAATGTTCTTTTTATAACAAAAACGATCTCTTTCGGTATTGAAAATTACTGTGGAATCATTAGAATTCGTGGTGATTCAATTTTCGTGGAATTCGTGGGTACCCCTCACCCACGAATTTACATCCTCAACGAATAAAGACAAAGCAAACATTCCAGAGTTATCTTTCTTACAAATATATAAATCCACGAAATTACGTCCCCACGAACCCGTAAAAATACAGCAATCCACGAAAATTGGCCCCTACGAATTTAAATGATTCTACAGTAGATAATGACTTTACGAATGCAATCGTAATCCGTCATGCCGAATAGTTGACCAAAGACAAAATGAACGGTCGCTCATAATTTCAAAATTTGAAACTCAGTATTGCGAATGTGTTTACAATGGTAGTTTTTGTCCAGTGCGACAATTTAAGGGCAAAATTATGAATGCACGTGGTTTCTTCTCGTCAAACGCAATAATCGAAAACATAATGCAATATATGAATGACAAACAGAAAAACTGCTATATTGTAAACAGTGGCCCGATTTCTTGGACATTGCTAGATAGTCTACAACCCAATTTCAGGAAAATGTTTTAACTTTAAAGTTATAAGGCGCAAACTTCCCAGAACAGTCCCTGACCATTCGATATTTGACATATTAGACCGTTTTCGACTTATTTCTTACTTTCAAGATCTGTGTTATCACAAAACATTACTTACTTTACCCTCTTCGTGCTGATCAGCACATCTATAAGGCCGTCACCAGAGACTTCCATGTTGGTCTGTCTTGTGTCCATCTTTGGATCTGACCCCATGTCGAGTTGTTATCTTTCATTTCTCTCCCTACCGATCTCCTCCAGATCTCTTTTGGTCTTACTGTCTTTCTCTTACTGGGTGGTGTCTATCTCAATGCAACCCTTGAGATGAAGCTCGGGTGCCTTCTACATATGTGCCCTATCCACAGCCATTTTCTCTTATTTCTTGTGATAGAGGAGTGATGGTAGTCCTTCGGTATAGCTCTTCATTCGGTATGGTATTTGGCCAGAAGATGCGTAGTATTCTGCGAATACAACGGGTCTGGTAGGCATCTAGCTTGTTTGAGATGATGTTTGTTACTTTCCAAGATTCAGCACCATACAGGAGGACCACAATCACATTACTCTAAAAAAGCCTAATTTTGATGTTTGTGCTGATCTTTGTTGACCTCCAGATGTTTCCAATGCAGCATACGCTCCTGTGGCTTTAGAAATCCGAGCCAATACATCTGACTTCCAGTCCCCATCTGTGGTGATCTTACTTCCTAGGTATACAAAGTAACATTTAAGGTGATGGGTTCATTTGATTTCGTGTTGATCTTCATGATCTTAGTTTTGGTGTTATTGATTTTCAGGACAATTTTTCCTGCTGTTATTACAAGCTGGTTGGTTGTTTTTCTTGTATGTCACAATGTCGGTGGGATTCCAGTGCCATATCAACTGCAAAATCTAGGTCTGCCAGCATTTCTGTTAAAGTCCAACTGATTCCCGTCCGCTTGGTTTGGGTGGTTTCTCGCATGATTCAGTCAATGTAGAATGTGAAGAGGGGACAGCAGACATCCCTGTTTTACTCCCGCCTTCAGTTTGAACTCTTCTGAGAGGTTTGATCCACAGATCACTCTGGCATTTTAATGATGAATATGGGCCTAGTCAAAACTATCATAAGTATAACTAACACTAAACACCTACACAAATCTATGCTCTTCATGTTTTTAACTAATCACAACTTCTCGGGTTGTTTTTCGGCTTGCCAGAAAGGCCCAAGAATATTTATAATGTTGCCTCGTTCTGGGCTCTTTGTTCTGAAATTTTCCATACGGCTGATTAGAAGACTAAAATCATGGATTGAAAAAACGAACAGGCATATTCAATATTTTCAACAATTATCAAAACTTATTTCTTCTGTAAGATCAAAATCAAGCATCGATAAACAATGTATTTTCTTCATATCGTATTATCGTAGTTGTAGACTGGCTTATATCCGCCAAAGCGTGTCCACCACTTTACCCTCATTTTTGCTATTTCATGGTAGCTTTACGAAAACGAAAGTAGGTTTTTAATCAATTTTACTATATTCACTAATCAAGTAAGATTCTATTATTACCGTCTTCCTTGGAAGACGGTATACAGAGATGAAGTGTTTTACAGTCTTCGGACTTAGCACTTCCTCTCTTTTTTCATTGGTAGAAAGTGCATGAAGTGAAAATTTTCAATTATTTCATTGGTTGAAATGCTCTTCAAGGCAAGGGAGATAATTTTCTGGTGTTCTAATTTTCGTACGACTTAACAATTTTTCAAGATTTTCAATGTTAAAAAAATCGACAAAACGAACAAAAGAAAAATGCAATTCATGAAATTGACA
The DNA here is from genome assembly GCF_947568905.1 of Ostrea edulis. NCBI lineage: Eukaryota > Metazoa > Mollusca > Bivalvia > Ostreida > Ostreidae > Ostrea > Ostrea edulis. The sequence goes on along the minus strand of NC_079165.1, from coordinate 88,189,079 downwards.
CATTACTTTTTTAAAAGCAACCAATACAAAGCATTCCTATGGTTACTTCATTTACAGCAATGTTTTCATTTTTGCATACAAACAGAAAAACTCGCCGTTTTTTGTTTTGATTGCTTGTGTTTTGGGATAATTTTAATTGACAATCAGAGATTCCAATGCAACCATTTTTGTTTGTATTATCAGTGGCATTTGATAACTTTGCTAATCTTAAGAAGGAATAGGATAGTAACATTTAATTACATATTATGTTGCTTAAAATTACCCCTGCTGTAAGTTTAGGCTGTCTGTATCAGGTAAACTTAAAGTTTTTTGTTTTTTTTTTCAACATATCTGTTCTAAAACTATCCTATTCCTTCAGAATATATTTTTCCTTACAATTGCTCAAATTTGAATAACAATTATTAATCTTTTCCATCAAACTCTATGTATTTTATGATATTATTTTTGGCAAAACTATTACAATATTCTCAGGTTTTTATCCTGGTTAATTTCTAAAGCAGTTGTACTATACAATATGCAAGAATAATTTTTATGCAAATTTGAGCATTTTAAATCTTTTTAGTTTGTTTTGTTTCATAACTTTGTTAAAAAATAAATATTTTGATATACACACTGAAAATCTCAGTTTCATTTGATATAGAGGCTTTAATCAGTGCTAATACAGGGAACAGTGATTTTGATTTCCAGTACATATACCCTTCATAAATACAAACTTTTACAATGGGAGTCAGGACACAGCTTTGTAGGTATGATGTCCGTGAGATTATTTATTTTAGCTCAATTCAATAATGAAGACAAGGGACATAATTCAACTTCGCTTTATAGAGTTGCTGCTAAAGACGGCAAACTTTTTTAAAAAGCTTTACTTGTAGCTTACAAACTTCACCTCACATATGAAACAATATCAAAGGTGCAAGCAGTCACTCTGGAGCAAGCGTTTCAGAGTTTATTGGCAAAGGTATTATTTCGCGACACCTTTAACATAAACGACGACAAACAGCATAGAACAGAATGCAAATTGGGTTTAATATAAGGACATTAGTGAATTCATTAAGTGAATTTATGTTTGGCGTGCTTGTCATGACCATTTAATAGATATATCACAGAAAATACAAAAATGCGCCGATGAACAAATGGCAGCATATAAATTAAGCATAGAGGTACCATCTTGGGCAGGGGAGGGGTGCTGGAAAAAACCAGTACCTCCTGGAGACGGCAAATTATGGCCAAATTATGCCACTCCTGATCAGAAACCAATGTCCATGAGTAGTCTACGATCCCAATGTCCTCTGCACGCTTCCGATACGCTGATGTGGCAAAATCTGCATACCATCCTAGCCATGACGCTGAAAAGAGAAATTAAAGCAAAACATATGCGAGGGGGAGAGGGTGGGTTGGATTTATTTTTCGTCTGCTCTCTGAATGACAAAATAAAAAGAAAGAAACCCAGTTGACATGCTCAGATGTAAATGCGTGTAATTTTAAACGCCAAGCTCGAACAAATTACCACTAAACACACTTGGGAAGAGTTATCGATCTTTGGACATTAAGCAAGAACTAGTAAACGGACCTGCACGAAATAACCAGGTTTATCCATATTGGATAAACCCCATTAATTCATAAATATAGATTGTTGCACATTTTGTGTTAAAAACTGATACATGTATATAGACTGTTGATTTAAGTTTTGCCGCTGCAGTTCAGCTGGTTGTTGCAAGCTTCTCATATCTGCTACTGATGACAATTTAATAGGGGAGGGGCGATGATAAAAATTTTGATAAAAAATAAGGGTCATTTTTCTTCTTTTTTTTTCATGTTAAATGTGACCTATATACCAATGTACAATAACTTTCCTTTCATTTATAATTCAGTTCTAGAAGATCATAAAATTGCAATGTATCAAATTGCAAGCAGAAAGCGTGCATAGGAGAGGAACTGTAAAGAGCTACAATACGAGTTGTGGTGATGCTTCTTTTACTCTAGTCTCAAGACTGAGACTGGCCCCATGGTACAACTGTATATTGTCATAATACGCATTAACCGTGCGAAAAGCATTAGCGATTTAAGAACAAACCTCAACCCGACTGGATAAGAGAAACACAGCATCAAAGAAACACATAGTTGTGAAAAAGAAGGTTCCAACCGAAAAAAGGTCCCAACCAATACTGTGTTGAAATCTCTTATTTTTCAACTGCAGCGACTGATTATGTATTAAATAGGGAGAAATTAGCTAGAGAAAAATGTCCTCTTAAAACCTGTCACCGACAACCACATCCACGGGTATGGTATTATTTTCATCTTATTCCAGCTGCGACACTAAATGCCAAATTACATGTAGGTGAAGGCAAGGAACACGGCATACTACAGGTTAAATGTCCAAAGGTTGCTACGAAAATGGAGGAAGCTTGTTCAAATTAATTAAGACTGACTTTATCTTAGAAAAGTAAATGGTAAGTTCCAATCTCTACCCAGAGTTATCATTCCTTACACTCACATATATGTGAGAGCAAGAATCGACAACTCTGGGTAGAGATTGGGTAAGTTCAAACTTAACAGGGGCTGTGATTACTACATAATTTATACAGGGTCGGCTTCTTGTTAAACTGCAGGGCTGTGACAGAATTCCTCAGAAATCGGAGGAAACCTGGTCAAAAAGGAAGGAAAACGCCTCACCCTACCAGGGAAATTATCATTTTCTTCACTTTAGATCAAATCCAGAGTGTTTCTTTTTTTCTTTCGAAAATTGAACCAATCAGAGGATTTCCTCTGAAAAGAGGAAAAAATCACACACCGATTACAGATGCACCATGGAGTGGCCTTGTAGTTTACACTACGAAAGACTCTTGTGTTCAATGAATTGTTCCTGATTTTCCCTTCATTCCTAATGCTTCTGAAATCGACATTTTGTAATTGATTTCATAGTGAACTATAATGGAAGTCAAAGTGGGTTAACATCAGCAGAATGTTTACTCACTTAAAAAGTTTACTTATATGCCAACTGATCAATGTGGTTAATGAACGACCTTATTTATTTGTCCATCTGACTCTGAGGTTACAGATCCGTCATTTTGGTGATTTTAATTTTCATTTACTTAAAATCCAGTCTAGATCTATAATGGTTTAAAAGAATCATATTATAATAATTGTATCATCTGACTGTACGTGTTCAATGTTTGTACAATTTCAGATTTTCAAAAATTTCGATCCTGTTATTCTCTTTTTAATCATGCGTTAGGGCTGTTCAAATCATATCAGTCGATGAATGCATTTTTGAATTATTGCATGAAAAGTGAAGATAACGAACAGTGATCAATTTCATAACTCCTATAAGCAATACAAAATAGAGAGTTGGGCAAACACGTCTGTAAGGTAACCCATGTACAATTCGAATTTTACTCTGTGAACAAGATCTTTGAGTATTTACAACTAACAGATTCCCTATGCTAAATGCCCATTCAAACTTTATATGCTCATTGCATAATATATACCTATTGTTCATTCAATATAGAATTGTATACACCCTACATAAATGTGCAATGTCCTTTTTCTTTTTGCAAGTATGTTGATATATAATGTGATAATTTTGATGAATATAATCAAATTATTGTGAGTATGATAAGTTAACAATGACAAGATCAAAATCACGAAATCAAAATTTCCCTAACCAACATGTAGTCTTTGTTTTTTCCTCCACTGAGTTCTAGTGTACTTGGACCGGTCGCGGTACCTCTGTGGTAGAGCGTACGCTTCGTAACCGGGAGGTCGTGAGTTCGAGCCCCGCTCGTGTCATGGCTGCGTCAAACAGAAGATGTTAAAGTAGGTAAGTGATTGCTTCTTCGCCAAACGCTAGAAGTGAGAATCACGAGTCTTTCGGATATGACCTTTAAAAACGGAGATCCCGTGTCGTAGCAGGCGTTTGCACGATTAAAAACTCTCACTGCTACATCCCTGAGCACTAAGCATAGGTCTAAATTTGTGGTACTTCACCTACAGCTGGTGACGTCTCAATATGAATGAAAACTTCTCGACGAGACGTAAAATAATCAGTCAATCAATCAATCCAGTGTACTTGTTCCCTGATCCTTCTGCAGACAAGGGATTTGGATATTCTTTTGTGGGTCCACTGCCTCCTAAAAAACAAAACACTGAAACGCTTCAGTATGAAAGTAATAGGGGTGATTTCACCAGGTCATGATACCTTTAATCAAAATCCTCGTATTTCTACGTCCTTCGCTCATGGTTTGATATATTTTAAATGAAAAGGCGAAGATAACGAACAGTGATCAATCCCATAACTCTATAAGCAATGCAAAATAGAGAGTTGGGCAAACACGGACCCCTGGACACACCAGAGGTGGGATCAGGTGCCTAGGAGGAGTAAACATTCCCTGTTGACCGGTCACATTCGCCGTGAACCCAATATCTCGATCGCGTAAAAGGAGTAATCCGTAGTCGATATCTGTGTGTAAAGAACGGCCTCTCATGTACAAAGTTGTACTAGCTCGACACAAGGAGCTATTAAACCTGCTAGAGTCAATGATATACACAAATCGTGATACAATAGTGTCAACACACACAGGTACATTGTTAATTAAAACACGTAAAATTATTCTGTGATCCAGATTCTGGGGCTCATACCAACCTTGTTCCAGAAATGTCCCATGTTGTAAAAAAAAAATCACCTAATAAGAAAAGTCCTACTGGCAAGGATAAACCTTGGTTTGACAAAAAATTTTAACACTTGTACAACACTTATCGACATTTTATGTGCATCTTTAATTCTGAGCGTAGCCCGAAAAATAGATGTAATCTGGTTGAAGCTAAAGGTGAATACAAACGTTATGAACGACAGGTCAGACGTAAGTATTTAAGGTCAGAGGGGAACTGATTGAGTCTGTTACGTAAGAATAATCCTAAGCAATTTTACAAAGCCTTTAAGAAGAATTCACGGTCTCCACCTACAGAGTTGTCTTTGAATAATTTTTTTGAGCATTTCAAGTCTGTCTGTAACAATGATGGAGATAACAATAATACAGATGTGGACCGAGCTCAAAGTTGCATTTTCGAAGAGCTAGATGTTCCAATATCATGTGATGAAGTTTGTAATGTATTAAAGAAAACGAAAGCTGGTAAATCACCAGGCATTGATAACTCGTTAAATGAATACTTTTGTAAATTTCGAGTTATTTTTACTCCATTGCTGTCACGTCTATTCAATATTATCTTTAATCAAGGCACATTTCCAACGTGTTGGTCTGAGGAAATTATTTCCCCATCTTTTAAGAAAGGAAATGCTAACGACACTAATAACTATAGAGGCATAACTCTGGTGAGTTGGTTAGCAAAAATATTTATCTGTTCTAAATGATAGGTTGCTAAAGTGGGAATAATTTTGTGTCAGATGCCCAGTTTGGTTTCAAACCAGGTTTTGGCACTACAGACGCTATATTTGCATTACAAAGTGTCATTAGTAGAGCGTTATCACGCAAAAATAAGTTATTTTGCTGTTTTGTTGATTATCAAAAGGCTTTCGATAATGTTAATCGAAACAAGTTATTATCTAAATTATCACGCTGTGGCATCACTGGTAAACTGCTTACAATTATCAAATCACTGTATAGTAACTTAAAATCCTGTGTAAGATTTCAATCCGAATTATCGAACTTCTTCTCATGTACAAACGGATTAATGCAAGGTGAGAGGTTGTCCCCCTTTTTGTTCTCTCTCTCTGTGTGAATGATTTTGAGAATGCATTTATTAGTAGCCTTTGTGATGGAATTACTTTTTAAAAAGATATATAACTGTTTTTGCTAATGTACGCTGATGATACTGTACTTTTTTTCTGTATCAGCCACAAGGTTACAAAGCATGTTAAATACTTTATCAGTTTATTGTAACGAATGGGACCTAAAGGTTAACGTTCAAAAAACCAAAAGTTCTTGTCTTTCGTAACGGAGGGAAAATAAATGCCGCCAGCAAATGGTTGTACAATGGTAGCAAACTAGAAGTTGTTGACCGCTGTAATTATCTTGGCCTTACTTTAAATTTTAATGGTAAATTTATAAAATCTTCGTGAATTATCGCCGAGCAGGGTATAAAATGTGTGTACCATATTCTTCGAATTTGTGATAATCTGTCACTGAATATTGTAACTAAACTTCATGTATTTTATACTTATGTTTCAAGCGTTTTGAATTATGGTAGTGTTTGGGGTTTTAATCCAGGTAACGATGTTGAAAAGGTGCATGTAGACTTTTGTAAGCGAATTGTACATGTAAAGAAGTGCACTCCAAATTATATGGTTTACGGGGAACTTGGTCGTGTGCCAATGTATAATTTACGTATGATAAAAATTGTTAAATATTGGTTGAAAGTTATAAAAACTAAAATATGATGACATGTTAATTTGCCATCACAAGAACTGTAATTGGCGTTGCCAAGTTAAGCATTTATTATTATCTGGTTTGGGCTGTTAAAATAAGCCCGACCACCGGATTTGGTGATGTATGGTTTAACCACTGAAGTTTTATTTCTAGAATGTCTCAAATAGCATTTAACTGACAACTTAATGCAGTCACGAGATGATTTTTTTTATAATTCACCCAAATGTATTCTGTATAAACACCTTATTGATAATGTTACAATCAAATTTACTTGACAAAATCTATTCCGGAAAATTTTATTAATCTTTTAACAAAATTTAGATTGTCTGCTCACCAGCTTAGAATTGAACAAGGTAGATATAATGGCACAGCAAGACAAGATCGATTGTGTGAATTTTGTAATTTGAACGAAATTGAGGATGAATATCATTTTATTTTAATATGTCTTTTGTACAAAAACCTCAGATCTGCATATATAAAAAAGTATTATTGGTCGCATGATTCTATGTTTAAACTGGTACAACTGATGTCAATTCATAATAAAAACCAACTCTGTAATCTGGGTAAATTTTTAAAAAGTGCTTTACTCTTACGATCTAGTCAATTTATCATCTAATGTATATGCTGTTTTTTGTTTTTTATGTAAACTTGAATTATAACTCTCTTCATGTATGTCCATCCTCTAATATTCACTCCACTTTTCATATTGTATACAGCTTTTTTGTTTATACTTTGTAATTGAATATATATTATGGTGATGAACGGTAAGGTTTAAAGCCAATAAACAACACAATACAATATCAACACAATCAAATCCATCGGACGAGCTCTGCAGAAATCATAAACAAATAAGAAACCGGAGCACCCTTTATGACAGCTACTTTTTCCCAATACTGCATCCAAAAGTTATATTTGAACGATTCCACCGACCCTTTTGTTCGCTTTCTGAATTTGATTTCTGAATCATTTAATATTATTGTCTTGATAAAATTACTGCATTTTTTGATTGGCTGAAAAATTCGTTTGATTTTTGCATTTAAAAAATTCCACTAGTTGCATTCCACCGTTCCTACGACTCTGGACAGTGTTCAATGTGTTTCCTATCTAACACAATGCAGCATACATCAAGTCACCGCTTGTCCTCTTCCTTCATATATAATTCATATTTTAACCAGTGCACCTCTAATTTGGCGTTAAAATCCATTTAATTCTGCCCAGTAACTCTACCTGACTTTAACACATATTAGTGTGTTACGTACATGTATTTCTACGCGCCATTTCAAAAACGTTAATTAAAGCTTTTTGATGTGAGAAACTAATGATTATGCTATTCAAAAACATAATTAAATGATAAGAAATTAATCTTACAATTCTTTTCTTGGTGGCGGTATCAAAGGGGAAATTGGACGGAAAACTTTTTAAGCGCATTGATGAAGTTTTCCGTCCTATATTCCCTTTGATGCCGCCATCAAGAAAAGGATTATAAGATTCATTTCTTAATGACAACCACCCAAACAAAGACAAGATTTCCTTTCCCGAAAATACCACGAACACTCGTAACAGATATCACGCCAATCCTCAAAAGAAAATACCACGAACACTCGTAACAGATATCACGCCAATCCTCAAAAACAGTCTTGATGAGTTTTAGATCTAAAGTAAATTTTCAAAATTCAGTTAATTTATACAAAACCTTTTGCCGACTTTTACAAGTGAAATAAAAATGATCGCCATATACCAGCGGTTTTAACGCCACAGTTTTGCACGGGAGTCTACTCGTAATCCGAATTCGAGAAGAAATGAAACAAAAAATGGTTAACATATAAATTATTCCGTTTCTTGTACACTCTAATAAGTCGACGGCGCAATGTTACATGTGCCATTAAGGCGAGCTCAGCTACATATGAATAAGGGAATCCAGGATTTTTTTCCCGCAATGTCTATTGCATTTGTGTAGTCTTGCATTGTTTCGGTATAATACACAATTTATTGCATGAATGTTTAGGAGATAATGAAGATTTATTCACCCAAGAGAAAAAGCGTATTTCCCTCGAGCGTTGCCTTCGGGGAATATGATTTTTCTGGGGTGAATAAATCTTCATATTTCCCTCACTATCAGGGGCGGATCCAGGAATTGCGGTTAGGGGCACAACTTGGTCTGGGGCCGCGTTGAGGCCCACAGTGGGTCCAGAGCGAAGCGATTTTATGGAAATTATAGGGCTTGAAATATGTCTCCTATGTAGTCATTTTTACTACTTTTGTCATTTTTGATAGAGGGAAATCAATAAGATGAAGCATATTTTAAAGGTTTTGGGGGGAAAATGAAAGTTTGCCCAATAAAAGTAATTCAATAAATCAAAAATTTTTGTCATTTACTGCTCTTAGAGTGGGGGGGGGGGGGGGGGATTATTGATTCTTTTATCGTTTACATTTTTCTAAACAAGAGACCACGATTTACCTTGAGTTTGAAAATATAGAGTAGTTTCAAAGATTTAGTCGTCTTCTGAACTTATGGAATTCTGCCAGCTACAAATTTCATGTTTTAATCTGTATGCAATATACATGCAACTGTGTATATATTTAAAACGTTCACTTTTTACTGTTTCCGTGGGGATCCGGGTCAGTACCCCTTGCTTGTCGTAGCAGGCGAGTAAATGGGGCGGTCCTTCGGATGAGCCACAGGGATCCTTTGGTCAATAAACAATAAATGACATCACTTATGTTAAGTGAAATCACCTTAAAAACCGAGGCCCTATGTCACTGCAGGTATGACACGATAAAGATTCCTTCCTGCTCAAAGTTCGTAAGCGCCGAGCTTAGTATTCATTCCATGTGTAAAGAGATTATCCATAGTATTTATTCCATGTGTAAAGAGATTATCCATAGTATTTATTCCATGTGTAAAGAGATTATCCATAGTATCTATTCCATGTGTAAAGAGATTATCCATAGTATCTATTCCATGTGTACAGTGATTATCCATAGTATTTATTCCAATATTCTATCGAGATTCTGATGGTTTCTTTTAATGCAATACAATAAAAGTAAACACTTACCTAGTTTGTGAGAACACCACATACAGGTACATGTCCGACTTAGTAAGAGGTTAAATATTTCGTAGATCATTCAGTAAAGCACAATTATCTCTTGATTAACTCGTAGTGAAAAAGTACCCCAAAATATTAGAACTCTTCAATGTGTAATGTACCGGTGTAAAGACCCTTATATTAGAACTCTTCAATGTGTAATGTACCGGTGTAAAGACCCTTATATTAGAACTCTTCAATGTGTAATGTACCGGTGTAAAGACCCTTATATTAGAATTCTTCAATGTGTAATGTACCGGTGTAAAGACCCTTATATTAGAACTCTTCAATGTGTAATGTACCGGTGTAAAGACCCTTATATTAGAACTCTTCAATGTGTAATGTACCGGTGTAAAGACCCTTAATCAAAAGCTAGTTGAAAGATGTCTTTATGTATATCATGGTAAAATGTATGTACATCTGCCATTTATACTATAAAACAGTATTGTATGTACATCTGCTATTTATACTATAAAACAGTATTGTATGTACATCTGCTATTTATACTATAAAACAGTATTTATGTTCCGACGTTAGAAACATTGCCAAGGAGACTTTGCTTTGTTTTTGGCAGGCAAATCCCAACATCATTTGAATTGAAACTTTCCATTCATTATGTAAATGACGCAATAAAAAATATGCAGTTGTATATACAAAATACTAAAAAAATATATATAGGGGGTCAGGAGACTAGTAAACATTAAACATATCAATATGGCATCATGGTTTGCAAGTTGAACCCCCCCCCCCCCCCTACTCCAGGAAGATACAAAATATTGATAATAGGAATCAAAATATATAAAATGCCATAAAAATAGCTGTCTGTCCTTAAAAAAAAGGGGGGGGGGGGTAGGTAACAACCCACCAAAGGCTACAATCAAATTACCAATTGGATCCACCCGCCCAAAGGTAACTTGGCGTGTTTGCAAATGACCAGTGGACATGCTGGAAACAACTACAAATGGTTTTGTGACATAATATATATAATGAACCAGGAAGATTACTGTGTCTAACAATTTACACAAACAAGAAGAAGAACCATGCTAGAAAGCACATTAAACTTAGGAATACTTGACCTTTCAGGAGCAGATCGTAGACTGCTACTTAACGCTGCGAATACATACTGTTATTAAGTTAGTAAGTGTCCTCGTTAGAAGGGATCTACAAAATGTAAGATACAATCTACTGTATAAGGTCACAACCGGATCTTTATATTCCATTACTACTTTTAGAATTCACTAAAGAGGGGATTCTTAAGCAGGACAATTCTACCTTTACTCTTATTTAATCTGAATGTACCATAAGAAGGTATAAATGCACAGAGAACTAACACAGATGTGGAGCAAAAGGTAAAAATCAACGGTCATTTTGGTTTTTTCATGTTTGTATATTATTGGTTTATTTTCTTTCGAATATGCGAAATACCTGCCAGTGTCACGTATATGAATATTTTCTTCTGAGTGTGGAAGTTTCCATACCAACAGTTAAACCTGGACACCAAGATTCAAATGTGGAACGAATATCTAAAAAAAAATAAAAAAAAATAAAAAAAAATGAGATTCTGTGAGAAGGTTTCTAAGTTAATAGGCGAATATGTCTCCTGTCTCGACCAGTTTCAGCACACCTAGTGGTTTGTCGACGGTAACTAGCGCGTGAAGTAATGTTGTCATGGAGATATTGCTTGATTATCGTAACCACGAACTTTGTATCCATCTCCTACATACATGTAGTTCGGTTGCTGTATGTTCACTCATTGCACTAAGACAACGCTAGTTTGAATTATGTGTCCCTGCATTTCATGGAAGATTGCAGGAAAATTCTTGGAAAAGAAGATGTAAATAGTCGGGTTCGAGGTGTTAAGTTCTATACCGATAAGATTTTTTAAGGTTATGAGAATCGGGTTCAAGGTGCTAACTTCTATACCGATAAGATTTTTTGCAAGGTGCCACACCGGTAATTGTCCAATCAATTGTCCAATCAAAATGAACTTAGTCAAATGTAATTCCATATATTTAAAAGAATATTTTTTCATGCGCGATTTTTCTCATTTCCTCTTCTTTTCTTTTAATTTTTGTACCCCTGATTAGGAAACTTTGTGTAATTTGCAGAAATAACCAAGTGTATACAAAGGAACTATTTGATGTTGGTAGCTGAGGCTACTTCCTGAGGTGCACTCCGGCTGTTTAGACACATGTGAAAAACACGTGGATTTGAGGGTAGTCTTGTTTGCGGGTAAAAAAAATTTCTTCGAAAATGCCGCGTAGAGTGTTGTTTTTCTGGTGTCGGCAGACGAGAAGGTGTCGTAGAACATTTGACTGCGTTATTCGGCATCAATTCTGTAAACTGATTTTTAATGATTTTTTTTTTTACCTCTATATATAGTAATATATAGTGAAAGTAATTACCGGTGTGATACCTTGAAGGTTGTTATCTAGAGTCGAGTTCAAGGTGTTAAGTTCTATACCGATCAGACTTTTTAAGGTTGTTTAGAGTCGACTTCAAGGTGTTAAGTTCTATACAGAGCAGACTTTTAAAGGTTGTTTAGAGTAGAGTTCAAGGTGTTAAGTTCTATACCGATCAGACTTTTTAAGGTTGTTTAGAGTCGAGTTCAAGGTGTTAAGTTCTATACCGATCAGACTTTTTAAGGTTGTTTAGAGTCGAGTTCAAGTTGTTAAGTTCTATACCGATCAGACTTTTTAAGGTTGTTTAGAGTCGAGTTCAAGGTGTTAAGTTCTATACCGATCAGACTTTTTAAGGTTGTTTAGAGTCGAGTTCAAGGTGTTAAGTTCTATACCGATCAGACTTTTTAAGGTTGTTTAGAGTCGAGTTCAAGGTGTTAAGTTCTATACCGAGCAGATTTTTAAGGTTGTTGGAGTTGAGTTCAAGGTGTTAAGTTCTATACCGATCAGACTTTTTAAGGTTGTTTAGAGTCGAGATCAAGGTGTTAAGTTCTATACCGATCAGATTTTTAAGGTTGTTGGAGTTGAGTTCAAGGTGTTAAGTTCTATACCGATCAGACTTTTTAAGGTTGTTTAGAGTCGAGTTCAAGGTGTTAAGTTCTATACCGATCAGACTTTTTAAGGTTGTTTAGAGTCGAGTTCAAGGTGTTAAGTTCTAAACCGATCAGATTTTTAAGGTTGTTGGAGTCGAGTTCAAGGTGTTAAGTTCTATACCGATCAGACTTTTTAAGGTTGTTTAGAGTCGAGTTCAAGGTGTTAAGTTCTAAACCGAGCAGATTTTTAAGGTTGTTGGAGTTGAGTTCAAGGTGTTAAGTTCTTTTCCGATCAGACTTTTTAAGGTTGTTTAGAGTCGAGTTCAAGGTGTTAAGTTCTATACCGATCAGACTTTTTAAGGTTGTTTAGAGTCGAGTTCAAGGTGTTAAGTTCTATACCGAGCAGATTTTTTAAGGTTGTTGGAGTTGAGTTCAAGGTGTTAAGTTCTATACCGATCAGACTTTTTAAGGTTGTTTAGAGTCGACTTCAAGGTGTTAAGTTCTATACCGATCAGATTTTTAAGGTTGTTGGAGTCGAGTTCAAGGTGTTAAGTTCTATACCGATCAGACTTTTTAAGGTTGTTTAGAGTCGACTTCAAGGTGTTAAGTTCTATACCGATCAGACTTTTTAAGGTTGTTGGAGTTGAGTTCAAGGTGTTAAGTTCTATACCGATCAGACTTTTTAAGGTTATTTTTTAAGGTTGTTGGAGTTGAGTTCAAGGTGTTAAGTTCTATACCGATCAGACTTTTTAAGGTTGTTTAGAGTCGAGTTCAAGGTGTTAAGTTCTATACCGATCAGACTTTTTAAGGTTGTTTAGAGTCGAGTTCAAGGTGTTAAGTTCTATACCGAGCAGATTTTTAAGGTTGTTGGAGTTGAGTTCAAGGTGTTAAGTTCTATACCGATCAGACTTTTCAAGGTTATTTCTATCCTGTACCAAGGAAATGTCGTTTCAGTTCATATATCTCTCCTAATATGAATTTTATCAGTTGAGGGAAGTAGGGTTCAATGATTTCTTATTCTATGATATTATTTATTTACCAATTATGGACCCACACGGGGCAATAACATAAAAGGACATTGATGATTAAATGCATATACTAAGGCCTTACATATATAACAAAGTCCTGTTCACTCAATATACAATTGAGATTGATTGTAAGTGGAGGGAAATCAACAATAAAAAAGAAATTACAAAATATGTTCTAAGACTAGATGTAGCACAATACATGTATATACCACTGCCAAAGCACATCATACATATGTAATGATTTTAAAAAATTATCACAAAACTGCAAAGGACACCAGGAGGCCGTTCTCAAGAATCTCTTAATATTGTATTTGAAAACAGGATTCTCTCTGTATCCAATGCAGGATTGTACTTGTCACTATAGGGTACATGTATATTAAATCTGGTAATAAATGTGCAAACAAACAAAACAACCGCTAGGGAACGGTGCTTAATTTTTATGATGCTTTGTTGTAAAACATTATTGATCATAAACTTGTATCTTTAAAACACGTAGGTTTTCTTAAAGTGAATTAAATTGGAAAACCTTGGTGATTCGATTTTTTGTTAAACATAAGCAGAAAGCATTTGCTGTGATTTAAATTATTTCTATACAAAGACACACAAGAATAATTTTGTATGTGAATATCGACCATTGCTTTCCATCGCGAAATATTTATCAAATGTTTAAATCCCGTCAAAAGAAAACAACGTGTCATATTATCATTTTATTAATATTCAGATCTTTGTAAAATCTAGATGGATTAGAACAAGAAATTGTAAGATGAACGAAGAAAGAAGTGACAAATGTGCATTATAATTCTACCTGTGTATACTAGTACTACATTACTGTCCCTGTCTAATCAAGAATTCAGTGTGTGATCGAGTAATTACCTGGGGTAGCCGTATGTTTCCTGAAGTTACCTGTACATCTGTAGGTGTTCGAGTAGATAGTTACCTGGGGTAGCGGTGCACTTCCGTAAAGTTACATCTCTAGGTGTCTCGTCCGTCTCTGTCAGTTTGGGACTTGAAGCATGAAAAGGTAAAAATTTGTTTTCAACAATAATTTCCTAATATGCCTCCTGAGAGAGATACGTTTCTTTGAGTCGCGATTGTGTTACACTGAAGCGCGTAGATTTTGAAATTAGTACGAGTTGGCAATGGGGCATGCACGTAATCAAGTCTAAGTTGATGATAGAACAAAACAAAATCGGGGTTTTAATGTCCACGACTTGCCTCCTATACTTCGTTAGGCCGATGAAATTTTTAATTTGGTAGACTCTGCGATTTTTTAAATGTGGTACAAACCAGATCTATGTCATTTCCGTGCTCATGCGAGTAAACACACACACACACACACACACACACACACACACACACACACACACACACCGAAATGCTCACAGATACAGAGCGAAATGTTTGGAATGCTGTTGTTATCAAGTAACCAATTTAGATGATTTAAATTTTCAGAAAAGACTGCAGCGAGGCGAACTCGAAAGACTTCAGCGAGGCGACCACATTACCCGACATCACATTCAAGGATGAAACGTGTTTCTCCCGGACCTGGCGGTACGCTGTGATCATTGTCCTTTCCTTGTCTGTGGGGGTAGGACTGGGGTACTACGTAGGACATGTTTTACTTACCGACAGGGAGGACTCACCCCCTTACAACTACCCCTCACCTCTCTATAAGCGGAAGTCCCTGCCCTCTGTGTTTTCTCAACTTTCAATGGACGAAATGAATTCAATTATGGATTATTGCATGAAAGCAAATATAACCAAGATAAATAGATCTATACCATTTTTGAAAAGGAGCAGAATAATTAGTCTTTCTGTCATGCTGTCAAGTAAGCAGACGATCTTGTCCTATTTAGACAACAATGGTCCTTATCCTGGGAGGTATGCCAGGGTTTACGTAGATAAAGCGGAAGCAGTACCCCCCTACTTTGTGGAATATCAAATAGGACCATTACAACAGCAAAAAATGAGACACAAGGTTTTACGAACCCTTGTTGACTATAACAGACGACCTCGAACTTCCGGTGAATCAGCTGTGGTCCAAAGTGTAGCTACGATAGAACTATCTAAATTAAATGAATTATTTAAGGAATGTTTTGATGGATGTACAGTGAACTCCCGAGGAATTCACGCCAAACAATTACATGTGTTTGTTTCTTCGTCTAGTTCCAAGGAGGGGCGGATCTCAATTGTGTTCCTTGGGATTCGTGGAAAATTGTCCACCTCTGATATGCTCCCGTTGTCTGCCACCGTATCTCACGCAGGACTGGACTGGAAGAAATGGAAAGTATATGATATATTCTTCTTTCGCCAGGGGCCTTTTGCAAGCGTTGAGGAACTCTTGGCTGCATACAAGAATGGGAGCCTTTCTCTTTTCACTCTACCTAGAGGGTACGTTGATCAAATTAAGAACTCTCGGGACTATAGGAGGCGCAGTGAGCAGCCATCACGTGAAAACGCGTCGAGAAAACCACCAAAAACCGTGGAGCCTCAGGGACCCAGATACAAAATTACAGACAATCTTGTGGAGTGGATGGGATGGTCCATAGAACTATCAATGAATAACTATCATGGACCAGCCTTGTTTGACATTTGCTACAAAGGAGATAGAATGGTTTACGAGAATTCATTAAATGATATCACCCTATTATACTCGTCGTTGAATCCTGGAGCGGGTTCGAGCGCCACTATTCTAAGCGACATGATTTTTCGTTTGGGTAGTTATCCAAATGTGATCCAAGGACTTGACTGTCCTGAGCATAGTACCATACTAAATGTGACAACTTTCAGTGAGTCCAGACAGATACCTGTCCTTAGAAAGGGCATTTGTGTTTTCGAGGCTGACGGACAACGCCCATTGTGGCGTCATAATGGATATGTAAACAGCGGAATGAATGATAACTATCTCAATATCCGTATTCCACTCGGGCTCGGTAATTATGATTACATCATTGACTTTGAATTTCATCTTGACGGTAAAATGGGGACATATGCAACTGCGTTTGGGAGTTTATACACATCATTCTGGTTCAAAGACGACGACACAGTCGGTTCTGAAAAATCGCGAACCCAATTTGGTAACCGAGTGGCCGAGCATTCCGTAGGAAGCATCCACGATCATATCTTTGCATTCAAGGTAGACATTGACGTTGTTAGTCACAAGAACACATTCGAAAAGATCCACTGGAAAGGAGGGACGGTCTCAGAAGCCATTAGAAGTCAAACAAACAGAACCTCATCTGATGTACCTGGTATTCCTTTCAAATACACTCGCTATCTAGAATACGAAAGATTAAACAAAGAAAAGGGACTAGTTATTGAACCTAAACCCGTAGTTTGGTCTATAATTAACGAAAATTTACGAAATAAGTGGGGAAGTTTCCGCGGGGTCAAAATCGAACACACGCAGGAATATCAGGATGTTCTACCCACCGATCACCCAGCGCTGCATGCTCTTCCACATATGAAGTACAACTTGGCGGTATCAAAACACCATGATGACGAGCAGTTCGTCGATTCTTTCCAGTACGATAAACAAAGACTTCACGACCCACTTCATAATTTAAACAAATATCTAAATGATGAAGATATCGTCAACTCTGACCTAGTTACGTGGATTTCCGTGCACTTTTTCCACCTCCCAAGCACTGAAGATTTCCCCATGACAACTGCAGCGCGGCGCGGATTTTCAATCCACCCAATGAATTTCTTTGACGAAACTCCAACGTTCGATATGCCTCAATATAACATATATAGAAACGGTACAATTTTGAGTGATCCATACACAATACACAAGCACCATTACATCCTACCGGATGACATCGACCGCCCCGACTACGCCTAATGAATAACGTCGATCCTCACCGGAAGACCAGTGTGTGTGTGTGTCACTTTTGAAACATCTTTACAAAGAAATTATTAATATCGGGAGTGCTGAGCAAATATTTTCATACCATAGATACAAAACATTGAAAGGATTCTATTTTAACTTGTACCGCAGAGTTTTAAAAAAATATATCAAAATCCACGATTCAACATTCAACAAAAAATATATTGTGAAAACTGAAATCGAGTACGATTTCATGACAGAAGGAATAAATCCATTAAACACGCATTTTCTGGTTTCATTATCCTTGCAAGTGGCACATCAAATACGATCTACATTTGGGTTTTTTTTTAAAGAGTTTTAATATAGATTTTTTCCTCAGAGATAAATGCTTGATAATTTCAAATAACGAGATTCAATTTTGTAATGTCTTCAGATTCGCTAAGCTGAGTAGACATACACATCACCGATTGCTTTCAGCCAGTCAAATATTACATTTCTCGGTATTGAATTTTTGCTTGATTTTCAATTTGTTTTTGTTCTTTTCCTTTAATAGAATAATCCCTTCTAGAACCAATTTAAGAAATTTTTATTTAAAAACAAAAACGACCCTGGAGAAGTAGAGCACTATCGATCACTGAAAAAGCGCGTTTATTGCATCTTGATGGAAGTGTGTTAAATTGACCTTCATTCGAAGATAATATTGTATAGATTTGAAGGTTTATATTCGTACAGCTGCTGGTAAACTTCCTGATAATCCGTAATAAACCACCAATCAAAAACCGTAGTCCATAGCCTATTAATTATGTTAAAGTTGAGCATATGTCGTATAGCTGTACAAGTACTAATATATTGGTACATGTACTTTGAAATTTTAAAGGATGGCATAAAGCAAGATATCATTATAAATGTACCGCTTGGTCTTTTGTTATTTCAGCTTAAATTACATGTACATATACAATTACTGACTTTACTGTAATAAAATCATTTTATTAAGCAATTACAGAGGATCAGACAAAAAGGCTTATTGTTCATCAAATCCCAGTATCACGTGTACAAATGCATGTACATGTAGATTCTGAAAAGTCACATCTACACAGACAACACACAAAGGAACACTCGAGAATAAATGATATAAGGTATTATATTTTGTTATTTCCCAATTGCTTAAGGCATACCGGTAAGTAGCACTGCACTGTACAGTGTACATATATATACCCTGAGGAACAGAGGTTGTCGCTAGGATCAAAGGACCTACAGTGTAGATTTAATTAGAATGGGATTATCGAATTGTTCATGTCGTTGGTCGATATGCATATGCTGTTTTAGAGACGTGAGGCGGAAGCGCTATGGAATAGATATACATGTATCTTCAACTGAACTCTCTCTCTCTCTCTCTCTCTCTCTCTCTCTCTCTCTCTCTCTACATATACATGTATATAGTTACAATCTTCAATACCATTAATATTAAGTAAGAATAAAGAATATGTATGGTTATGAGTACACCAGTATATTGGTAGAGTAAAAACACGACATTGTAAAAATGATAATTTATTTCCATGACTATCACATCATGGTTTCACTTAATGTGGTACAATCACAAAATAGGTGTCTTTTTAAAAAAAAATCCGTCGATGTACATCACAAATTTTCTGAAATCGCTATATTTATGCCATCAAAATAAATGAGTGGAGGGGGGGTATTCCTTAACCTTGTTCATAACTTGTACATTCTAGATAGAAACATTATATTGTTATTGTCAAACGAAGGAAACGCTAAAGATTTATATTAAATAAATCTCAAGGTCATATAAAATCCTCATCTATTTAGTAAGGTTAAAAGTACGAATGTTAAGGTAATTCAGACTAAAATAGATCTTAGCCATATTTGAGGACATTCAATTTCATGATAAAACAGCCACTAACGCGCTTTGTTTACTTACACTTGTATATCAATGGCAGAGGTCATTTTCTGCTTTTAACGGGAACTCGGAGAAACTAAACACGGATGCCTGCTCTATATGAAGTACGGAAACGTTACCCGCACGGATCGAATTGAGAGGCCGCTGTTCACACACAGACCGATGCTTATTTGGCATACATCATGGAACCTCCGAGATCATATTGGATGATATTTATTTGGCATCTGTTTATTTTTCCAAGTAAGTAATATAAACTCTTTGTTTTCTGATAGTTCTTAAAAGAAATTAATTCAATTTTAATTCATTTATTGCAATCACCATGTTGGCATACAGTCAAAATAACAAAACAAATGACAGATAACGAAAAGAAGAGAAAAAATTATGACATAATGACTATAGCATATAAGACATATTCATACGGTTCTTTAAAGTCCATGAATTTGTTTTCTAAATAGTTACACAAATGTCTTGTTATATTATAATCACATGGGTTAACAATTTCTTTAATAGGATCAGTACCACAGTATAATTTATCACTAAAATATCATAATATTGAAATCGAATTTTTGTCATACACAGGACAGTAAAGTGCAAAATGTTTTTTTTCGTTTTCAACGAATAATTTATAAGCATCAGAAATTAAAGCGGCATTAACTGTGAAGTGGTGGCAACCTTTTTCTCTCAAAATCTCTCAATGGTATAGGAATATTAATTTATTAATGACTTATAAAACTATTTTGTTTAAAAAACAAAAGAAACCTAATAAAACTACGTTAGATAGTAAAGAAATATATGAGGAAGAATTATTGTCTTGCAAGACCATGATTATTTAATCACCAAAATTACATATTACTATGCCTGCTTTGAGGTTAAAGTGTTTGAAATAATTAAATACTGGTGTTATTACTGAAATGTATAATACAGAGCATTTTCATTGAATTCAATTTTTGGTGACAAAATGACATCTAATGCCCCTTTAAGGTATTCAATGTATAACGACTATATTTCATATCTAGTAAATGGACGGTGGGATTTTTGTAATTATGGTATCATTTTGAAGAGTTCATCAAATAGAAATAATCCATCATAGGAAATTTCAAGATTTTGTTTACTGCTTAGAATTTAATACTGAATTCTATGGGGGAGATCATGTTTTTATCAAGATATTTTTTCAAATAAATTATAATTTCATACAAATCTCTTGGTAGAAAATTACTTACACTTTCTCTTTATGAAAATATGAAATAAGATTAATCGTTTACATAAACATTTTTAGAAAATTAGATTTTTCTTATTTTTACAAAGGGCAGATAACTCTTCAAAAAGTCTCAAGTGCAAAACAAACTAGCTCGGATACTGTTAGTAAGGTTGCTCTTAATGTATTTTATGATCATTTCAAGAA
Source organism: Ostrea edulis (assembly GCF_947568905.1). NCBI lineage: Eukaryota > Metazoa > Mollusca > Bivalvia > Ostreida > Ostreidae > Ostrea > Ostrea edulis. The sequence goes on along the minus strand of NC_079165.1, from coordinate 88,168,441 downwards.
TCTCAATATTGTTCAGGATGATGTTGATATTGTTCTGCCTGATAATATTAGTGAACATAATAATGAACTTAACCAAATAATTAGTGAAAAGGAAGTTTTTGATGCTGTTTAGGTCTCTTAAAAATAATAAAGCATGTGGTGGTGATCACTTATTAAACGAGTTTTTGAAGCACTCTGTTGATAAGCTTAAGCCCATTTTGGTAAAGATTTTTAATGTTGTATTTGAAAGTGGTATAATACCTAGTACATGGTCTGAAGGTTACATTTGTCCAATATACAAAAACAAAAAGGTGATAAAGCTGATGTAGACAGCTATAGGGGTATTACAATATTAAGTTGTATATACTCAATAATAGATTGTTTAATTACTTAGGGAGTTATGAGATTGATCACTGTTCGTTATCTTCACCTTTCATTGTTTAATTACGTAGAAAATTTAGGGTTACTATGTGAGGAACAAGCTGGTTTTAGAAAAGAATACAGTACAACAGACCATATATATAATCTTAAATGTTTGATAGAGTTATACTTATTTCGAAAGAGAAAGTTTTATTGTGCATTTATTGATTATCGTAAAGCTTTTGACTCTGTAAACAGAATCATGTTATGGCAAAAATTACTACGTACGTCTATCGATGGCAAAATACTAACTGTTATTCAAAATTTGTATAAGAATGCCAAATCATGTGTTAGAGATGGCTCTATTTGTTAAGATTTTTTCACTTCAAATATTAGAGTTAGACAGGGTGAAAATTTATCACCTCTTTTGTTTTCCATATTTCGCAATGATCTGGTTGATTTTATGTCACATCCATATTGTGGCCTCACTGATATTTGTAACATTGGTGTTTGATGATTCAGAAATTGAAGTATATTTTAAGTTACATCTACTGTTATATGCTGACGACACTGTAATATTAGCTGAATCTGCAGAAGAACTACAATCTTCTTTGAATTCAATGTTCTTGTATTGTCAGACTTGGAATCTGAGCTGAAAAAAACCCAAAGTCGTCACTTTTTGCAAGAATCGTAATGTAGACAATGTTAGATTTTAATGGTGAGCAATTGACTGTAGTTGATGAATTTCAATATTTAGGTATTAAATTCTCTAGAAAGGGCTCTTTTAAATCTAACAAAGACAGACTTGTACAACAAGCAAGAAAAGACATGTTCTATGTATTACTTAAATCTAGAAAATTATGCTTACCTATAGATATGATATTACAATTGTTTGATTCAATGATTGCTCCCATCTTGATGTATGGAGCAGAAGTATGGGGTTAGGAAGATAATAATATCATTGAAAGATTGCATCTTGAATTTTGTAAGTACATTGTATATACTTAAATTAAAAAATGTTCACCAACCTGTATGATATATGCGGAACTTGATAGAATACCTATGTCTATTCCTATTAGTGCAAGAATGATTGGTTTCTGGGAACGCATTATAAATGGTAACCATGAAAAGATCTCCTATACTTTGTACAACATATTATACAAATTAGATAGAGGAAAAGTGTATCATTCAAAATGGTTAAACTGTATAACAGATATCTTAATTAGAACTGACAATATCCAGATTCGGAACGATCAGCATGTTGATGTTAAAGCTGTATGGTCCGAATTACAATATTTTTTTCCGTCTCGTAAAAACGCTATTAAATCATCGCACGTATGTAGTTATGTAGTATGACATATCATACATTATTTCACATGTTTCAACCCAAATTATTTGATTTTAAATCGATGTTTACAAATAACTGCGTCACTGCCATTTCAAGTGATAGTCACGTGACCAGTTCAAACTTTCAGATCAGCGGTGGTTTTATCTGTGTAAAGCTGTGTATTTTGTTACAACAGTACCGTGCCACAAGTTTAATAGAAATGAAAATATCAAATACCTCTTAGTAATTCGTTGTTTTACGCTCTTTCAGCCTTAAAACAAGACGAGTTAATACATCATGTTGGGATTCCCCTGACGCGCGTGGGTCTATTTATAGACGTCTATTATGGGATGATTTATATATGTACCACTCTTATTTACTTTCTAAATAATATTCTCACTGTTTTCTTTTACATGCAGATGTTTTCAAGCATGTAATTAGGGGAAAGTTAATAACTTTATAAAGTTATTGATCTGCTTTAAAGTAATAATGCACAAAAATAATAGATGAACATCGGGTCATACAGCTTTAACTTTCATTTATCTAAAAAGGTTTAACAGTGTTTGTATAACTCCTTTGTTGAAACCTGGAAAGATGAAATATATAACTCATCCAAGTGTTCTAATTATAGGATGTACAAGACAACTTTTGGTTTTGAAAATTATTTACCTACACTACCACAAGATTTACTGCATAGTTTTTGTCGCTTTAGATGCAGTAGCCATAAACTGCCAAATGAATCTGGTAGGTTTTTAAGTATTGATAGATCTGATCGATTATGTACTCTTTGTAACAAACTAGAACTAGGCGATGAATGCCATTATCTGTTCAGTTGTACTTATTTTCTTCATGAAAGGTGTACATTCTTGCCAAAACGCTTTACTGAATGTCGAAATACTATTAGCTATAGTGTATTATTGAACCGTAAAGAGAAATATATTATGATAGGACTTGCCAAATTTATCAAGTTAGTACTGTCCATATTTTTTATGAAATTACTGTCCTGTTGTGTTTCGTTCATTGTGTTCAACATTGTTGTTGATTTTACCTTTTTTGTACTATTATGCTCCATGTGGAGCCTCTAGTGAAATAAAAAAGTTTTAAAAGAGGTCGGCCTTTATAACACCATTATATTTTCCATTCTAATTTTGTGGGGAAACTAGTAAATATGCGATGTTAATCTATAGAATAGGAGTTAAATATTCATGTTGACCTCTCTTCCATGAACTTGGTAATGATAATTTCTTTGCAAGACATCACGTCATGCAAAATATCAAGAGTATTAGAACAACTCACTTATTCAGACCATTTCTTATTTGAAAATAGGATTTGAACTGAAAGTGAAAGAAATATGACGCAACGCAATAGGCTGTATCTTATCGTGCTGATATTTAGGTATTTTCTAGTGTATAAGCACTCAAAATACCTGCTCTAATAACTGGATGTAATTATGTTCCCCAAACAAAGTTTGGGAACATATTGTTTTTACTCTGTTTCTTATTATTATTATTAAGGTCTTCCGTTTCCAACGGAAGACCTTCTAGTGATTCTACTGTTTATTATTATTAAGGTCTTCCGTCTCCTGCGGAAGACCTTACTATTATTGTTCGCGTTCTTCTTCTTCATTATTATTATTATTTTCCTTGGTAGTACACGCGTTTTTCTCAGCCATTTCTCGATCGATTTTCACGAAATTTTCAGGAAAGATGTCTTTTGGTGACGAGAGTTTGCTTGCAAAATTTCGTGCTTGACGTCACTTCCGGTCAGGAGTTATCTCTCTTTTAGTGACTTTTTGAAGGGCCTTGTTGTCCACACATCTCCTCCGTTAGTTTTGAAGCTAGAGTCTTGAAATTTCTACACAAGATAGAGTAAATATTTTAGAAGATTTGTGGGGGATTCGATTTTACCGGAGGCGATTTGCCTAAACGCTCGCCTGGACCTGAAAAAATGGATGACAAATTTTTTCGCCGATTTCGGCGATTTTTGACCTTTGATCTCCAATATCTTTTTTCTTGCAAATATTTTGTTAAAACATGTATAACAAAAGTTGTGCACATTTTTGAGATCTTTTCGAAAATATCAAGATTTAGGGGCTAGCCCCTTCAATTAGGGATCTAGAAGGGCTCAAAGTCTAGATCAAATATTTCAAAAATCGTTAATATTTTGGTATAAGTCAAAGAACAAAAAATGTTCATCTCAACAATCCAAATCTATTCATATAAATATTTAGGTCATATGTTACGTAATAAGGGATTTTAAGGGCCAAAACCATAAATTTTTTACCCCTTGTATCTCGAAAACGACAAATATTTTGAAAAGCAATAAAGAACAAAAGTTGTTCAGAATGATGATCTGAACAATATGCATATTTCGTTTTTACCCTATGTGGCCCCGTTAGGGAGCTACAGTTTGGCCCCTAAAAATTACTTCTAGAAATAACTCGAGAACGGTAAAGAATTTCTAAATACTTGTTGAACAAAAAATGTTTGAAATGTCATGACCTTTCTTACGATATCAAGCAAAAGGGGCTGACCCTTTAAATTAGGGGCCCAGAAGGGTCCAAAGGTTTATGAGAATATCTCAGAAACTAGAAATATTTTGTAATAAGTCATTGAAGCGGAAATGTTCATCTAAACGAGCTTGTTCTTATCAAATCAAAAAGTAGGTCATATGTTACGTAATAAGGGATTTTAAGGGCCAAAATCATAAATAATTGACGCCTCATATCTTTAAAACGACAAATATTTTGAAAAGCATTATTGAACAAAAGTTGTTCAGAATGATAATCTAAACAATATGTACATTTCGTTTTTTCCCTATGTGGCCCCGTTAGGGAGCTACAGTTTGGCCCCTAAATATTTCTTGTAGAGATAACTCGAGAACGGTAAAGAATTTCTAAATACTTGTTGAGCAAAAAATGTTTCAAATGACAAGGCCTTTCTTACGATATCAAGCAAAACGGGCTGGCCCTTTAAATTAGGGGTTCAGAAGGGTCCAAATGTTTTTGAGAATATCTCAGAAACTATTAATATTTTATAATAAGTTGTAGAAGCGGAAATGTTCATCTCAACGAGCTTGATCTTATCAAATCAAAAAGTAGGTCATATGTTACGTAATTAGAGATTTTAAGGGCCAAAATCGTAAATATTTGACGCCTCATATCTTTAAAACGACATATTTTTTGAAAAGCATTATTGAACAAAAGTTGTTCAATGTGTCATAACCTATCGATCAATATCCAAAAATGTGTCTGTGGGCCTCATGGCTCGCCTGTAGAGTCGATTTTTGTCGATATCAGTCGATTTCAAAAACTTGTAACTGGTAAATATTTTGTAAGGACATATTGAACAAAAGTTGTTCAGTTTATCGAGATCTATCGATTGATATCAAGAAATAGGCCTATGGTCCTAATGGCTCGCCTGTAGAGTCGATTTTTTGTCGATATCGGTCGATCTCAATAACTTTTTACAGGTAAATATTTTGTAAAGACATATAGAACTAAAGTTGTTGAGTCTATAGAGGGCTAACAAATGACATCAAGAAATAGGCCTGAGGGCCTTATGGCTCGCCTGGAGAGTCGAATTTCAAACGAATTTCACCGCAACTTTGCTTCAGAAGCTTATGATATGAAAAATTGATTATATCTAAAGTGTCTTAAAGTCGGAAACTAAATTGGGACTCATTTGTCTTCTTTTTTTTTTTTTTAACTCCGAGTGTATCAACAAATCGGACGGAAGACCTACTCGTTGCTCGCAACGAGATCGTGTCTAGTTATTATTATTATTATTCTTTTTCTCCGGTACTTTTTTGTCCGGTAGTGTTCTCAGAAACTACAAAAGGGATCGATATGAAACTTTCCAGAATGATAGTATAGCGTTTGTAGATGTGCATAGTGATAGTCATTTTGTTTGCACGTGCATGCACGCGCGCGCACGTGCATTGCAATTTTGGTACAAAAAATGGAAAATCAGAATATTGAAGGAAGCGATATAAAACCTAAATAGGATGATAGTATATCATTTGTACATATGAAAAATAATAGTTATTTTGCCAGCACGCATGCGCGTGCACGCGCATTACAAAATTTGTACGCTAACTTTGGAATCAGTCTAACTTTTTTGTTGTTCATTGAAATGGCTTGAAATTCATATCATAGGTAGATATTGAGACCCTTAACATATTTACATGGTCAAAATTACCAATTTGCACGCGCATGCACGTGTGCTTCATTTTGATTGGATAATGCTAAAACGTTTGTAACTATCTTATTTATGAAGCGAATGAGATGATATTCACAGCATATGTAGACAATATGTGTATCTATATGTTGGTGTAACAAAAAATGCCAACGCACACGCGCATGCGCGTGCAACGTTTTTTAAATGTTCAATTTTTAAAGGACCATAACGTTTTTGTTTTTCATCAAATTCTATTCATATTAGGGGTTTAGATGTATCTTGGTACTCCTTACAAATTGCTGTGGTTAGAATTACTGCTCATCACGTGCATGCACGTGTGCTGATTTCTGATTGGACGATTTTAAAATCGCTATAACTTCCTTATATTTGGTGGAAACGTTATGAAATTCATACTGTGGGTATATGATACAAATGCCTGTTGAACGACATCAACAAAAATTCTGAATCATACACGCGTGCGCGTGTATGCACGTGCAACGCTTTCTTTCATTTCTTGGTACTGAAATGACCATATTGAACGTACTACATGTAATTAAAGGCTAAAATAAAATGATTTTTTCCTATAGATTCACAAGGACATCACTTTTTAATTGGGGGAGGTTTGGGGAACATCTGTAACGGTCCCCGTTACAATTAGAACTAGTTCACATTTAAAGTTCATTTTTCCACTAGGGCCCCTGGTTACGGAAGCCCATTTAGGACTTGTCAAAAATATATTTCTAATTTGAAATAACGAATTTCAGAATTCGTTATTTCGATTTTAATTCGTTATTTCAAACATTAAAATTCGTTTTAACGGATTAAATTCGTTATAATGAATTTATAAACTTCGTAATAACGGATTTCAAAATTTGAAAATAACGAATTCAATTTGAAATAACGAATTCCGAAATTCGTTATATCAAATTGCAAAATTCGTTACAACAAATTTTTAAAAACTTGTACTGATGAAAAGGTGAAGATAACGAACAGTCATCAATTTCATAACTCCTATAAAGAATACAAAATTAAGAGTTGGGACAACACGGACCCGTAAATATACCAGAGGTGGGATCAGGTGTCTGATCTTGCGACATCTTCATCCAACTACATTTTATCAACTACTCGTTTTAACAAATTGTATTAATTTGTTTTAATGAATCAAAATCTGATTTAATGAATTGAAAAATCTATAATTTCAAATTATTTATTATATTCTTAATAATTCCGCAATTCTATATCACGAATTAATTTGTTATAACAAACTAAAAAAAGATATTGCTGCGGCCCTAAAATGCTTCCGTAGAAATTTCCTCTACAAAGTTTTCGCGAATTAAAGTCAACTAACCTGGGCAGGGGGGAATTAGTTTTTCTGTCATTTTCACAAAGTAAAATCTCGGAAATCAATCCAGCTTTCATTTCTAAGGAACCCTGGGAGTCCATTACGCGGAAACTTGAAACTCTTTTAACTCTCACCGTTTTAACACTTTAAAAACTTTGACCGTTTTAATACTTTTACTCTAACCGTTGTAATACTTGAAATTTGACCCTTTTAATATTTGACTTCTGACTGTTTTAACACTGGGACTCTGATCCTTTTAATATTTGAACCTCTGACCTTTAACACAAAAACTCTTACCCGTTTGATACTAGAACATTGACCGTTTTAGTACTTGAACTCCGGCCGTTTTAACACTTAAACTCTCACTGTATTAACACTGAAACCCTATGACCGTTTTAACTCTGGACCTCTGACCCTTATAACAATGGAAATCTGATGAAAACAGGAATTTTTCCAAGGGGTGGGGTATTTATTCTGTGATACATATTATTTCGATATCAAAATATTTCAGCAGCAGGTTGATGAGTACTATTATTTAAATCAGTTTTATTTGAGATTTTTAGCGACTCCATACCATACTGTAAATTCCTTATTTAACGCAAAATGACTCCTATACATCAAATTCCCAATAGATCAAATCAATACAATCGAGCAAATAAGTAGTTGATCTCTGATTTTACACATGCTAATATCGATTATACAGATAATCAAATGATTACAATGGATTTGTAATTTTGGTCTGATAGATCTGCATGTATCATAACCTAATCTAAATGAACTCATTTGCTTGAAACTCCTACTCAACTGACCAAATCGAAGCATTAAGTTAAATACGCAAAGCATACCATTTAATTTCCTCATTTCCTCCTTGGCAGGCAATGACGCAGCGTGTACAACGTCGAAAAATGAGATGAGATGGCCTTTGGTTCCAATAATATGTACTCAGGAAATCAAACTGAATGCGGATCCGATCTCTATCATGCCTTGTTCCCTGACTTTCGTCGACAACTACCCCAACCTTACCTTTCCCTCTCCACCGCCTTCTGTCAGACTGCAGGGTGATGCATTCATCGACCTCCGCGTCCCAAACTTCAACAGCCTTGCGGATTACGGATTTTCCGCCTTCGTCAATCCGGATTCGCTTCTGCACAGCTGCATCTTCCATTACAAGTCCGACGACAATATGTTTGAGACGAAATTTATTTCTACACCTACTGAGTCTAGAATCGTCATTAACGACAGTACAGGTATATCTGTCACACACAGCCCTTTGGTAATCGGAAACTGGCAGAAAGTGGGGTTAGGGATAGACGTCAGCACAGGAAAAATCAAGATGTTCGTAGATCGTTTCACTTTTGATCAATATGAAACGGGAGAGGAATCAAGCGCACAGCATACTGCTCCTGGAATAAGGACTCCGGGGACTTTGAGAGTGGGTGGATCGTTTGACGGGGAGACTTACAGTGGACTAGTCTCCTGTGTTGGTTTCAACACGGATAAAAATTTGGACTGTTCCACAAATTGCTATGATGCTGCAATCTGGTCTGGAGGTAAGCTTGATTAAAGTGATATACAAAGTAAGTTATGCAAGCGGCGCATTTAACAAGTAAATCCTAATTGCGAGCGAAGCGACGCGACGAGCTCGCTCCAATGATTACACATAGGAGTCAGGTAATTTGCTCTTCTTCAGCTGTAGTCTCGTTCAACCAGACACTCGACTGTCTCCGTAAATCTCCGACGAGCAGATTTTTACGGAAAAAGCAGAGCGTCTGGTTGCACGAGACTACTTCAGCTGAAAAAAGATGAGTATTACCCATAATGCTTCTGGAAAAATGTCGCCATCACTGCGGTATACTTCTTTGACAATCCTGTAATTAAAATAATTAGATTGTTTAGAAAGTACCATAAACGTTTTTAAATTCCAGACAAGCTTTCTCATAGCTTCAAATATTTTGTTTTTGCTTGGTTTGAGAAAAGAAGAAAAAACATTGCAGCTAATATGACGTTACATATAACTGTTTACATCCACCGCGTTAAATGAAGAGGCGGATAAAATGGGCAAGATGTTAATGGGCTTCGCTCGTCTCAACAGTCACACCTACAACATATTATTTTGAGAAGTTGTCGTGTATGTTCTGTTTATTGTATATACATGTACATCAGCTGCGCTCAGGAGGTGAGTGTAGTACAATGTATGTGTATGACATGCAGTATAACTGCACGGACTACCTACTATACTTGCAGTTAATGTGCCTGTTGAGAAGAGGCACTACGGGACTTTCATACCTGTGATGTACGGAAAAGAGCCAGTGGACACCCCCGTGTACGTCACTTCCACGGAAAATCTAACCTCCTGCACTTTGTTGTGTTTGCGAGATTTCTTTGTGTGCGCCACCCTTACGTATGACGTCATCACTAAGGCCTGTTCTCTGTATTCAGGCTCTGTGCTGTCGGGTAATACTGTCACCCAGATGCAGGCGAGTTCTCCGTCCATCACCTTGTATACGTTAAAGGGTTATTAGTTACACTGTCGAGAACTTGTTCATCCGATTTCATGTTAATCTGAGCAGAAAATGTATACATACAGTCTGTTTCTACTCGGTGCAATGGAAAGAACATGGGTGTACCTGATTTGTCTACACCGACCACAAAGTGTACACCTTTTCTTAATCAAGTGCAAAAGTATACATTTTTTTATGTGCACCATCTACAACCTGTAGAGGGCATGTGTTAGTAAATGAACTGAAAAAAATCAATATGGCTGAAAAATAATCAAACGGGAATGCAGATTTTTCTTTCCGTATTTTGCTCACTGTAATGTACATGTAGATACGACGATAATTCCAGTGTACTGTATGCAGTCATTTACAAGAGTTCTTCTCTCTCTCTCTCTCCCCCCCCCCCCCATATTCTCCTGTCCACTCACCTGTTGTTTATCTTATACAATGAGATATATTGTGTGTATACCTGTATATGTACTAGATTTATTCCGATGAGTTGTATAACCCAAGGACAATAAAAGAATTGAAGTGTAAATTGAAATCTATTTTAAAGGATAAATGAAAACGATTGCTATTTCGTTCAATCATTAAAAACAAGTTCGGCGCCAAATAAATCAGCATTTTGGAATATGACCTATATGTGGGTATTTATAAATACACATTAGTATAATACAATTTTTTTTTTTAAGAAAAAAAATCTTGAATACTAGTAGTTTGTTTTTTCTTTATTAGCATTAAAATGGTTCATTATAACTTTCCATTAAGGATCTTATCAGCTGCTGAACATCCATATAGAATATACTACACTACACCCAACTGCACTTGATTATAAGGTGTAAATCGACTGCACCGGGTGTACATTGATGTAGGCAAATCAAGCACATCCGTAGATCTTAGATTACAGTGACAAGTTTTCCTTTGCAATATATGGATGTATTTTTAATGTATATGTTACATAAATAAAGCTCTGTAAAATAGTGGATTATCAAACAAAAATTTCCTTATTTTATTGTTGATAAAGTGATAGCGTTTATAAATCTAAAATAAATCTTTGTACCTTTCATTGGTTTTTGTTAACTATTGACAGTCGTAATTACAAGGGTCTGTTACCGGTCACCCTGTCTTAATTAACATAGGTATCACCCTGTTTTTTCTTTTCTCGCGACATTAAGCACAGGTCTTAAATCCACCCCTCAGCAATCATTGAGTACTTCCAAACCCGACGTTGGTATCGAGTTTCCATACGTAGAAATGGACGTTCCATTGGCCGAGTTCCCGCCCTGTATAACTACCCTGGCGGACTTTAAGCGGATTTCATATATTTAGTGCACCTGGGTGTCCCAGAAGACACTGCTATGTTGCGCTTTTCCGTATTTTTGTTCCATCTGTACGGGAGTGTTCTGTTTCTGACTCATGTCAGGGGTAAGTTAATAGTTTCAATATCAATTAAAAGTACGGTAAAAGTAATAATGGACTCTTTCTGATTGAAATATCTTATCTCTTATCATTGATAAAAAACACTTATGATGCATGTTGGTTGTTTCATTCAGTCCATTCTATCGATATCAGTTAACTGAAATGACATTTTAAACACTTGATGAAAAATACTGAGTGTAAATTCTAAAATTTGGAAATAGCTATTAAGAACCCGTGGTGTTTCAATATTGATTTCAACTTTTTCTGGTACGTTGATATTAGAAATATATTTAATGATGTTGTTTAATGGATTCATGCTTGTTTAAGTCCAATATTTAATAACAGCTGTACCAGATGAAAATATAAATATTCCTTTACTTTGAATTGATTTTAACAGCAAAAATATCGATTCCATATGCATCCTTCATGTTACATGTAATATTCAAAATGTCTGGTGACAGTGTGTGCGGAGTTGAGGGCAATTTTTATTTTTATTTTACAGTTTACGTAACGGGGTTTCAATGCATCAATATGCGATAGTAGACCATTGAAGCACACTTAGTTTATTTTCATATAATTTTTTCCCCACTTATTTTGAAAAAATAATCAATGGGAAAGCTGAAAGTTCTACCTCTTATTTGTAACATTAAATATACCGTTTGATATATTGGTTACAGTCTTTGTATATGAAATGTCCCAATAATTAACGTTATAACTATTTTGAATGAAAAATATAGTACTCAACGGAGAGATATGATTTTTTTTTTTCTGTGTCGTCATTTTTCTTAATTACCTAAAATAGTGTATATTTCATTGAAAGACTATGTTCAATATCGACTACCTGGTGGCCTCATTATAGAACATAATCTAATAAGGTTAGGAATATGCTAACTTAAATAAAGTTAGATAAAGTTTAGAAATACGTTTTTCGGTCTAAAATTTAAATTGATGAAATACCGGGTTGTTTTATGTTCCCGCTATGAAATGCTGGGGGCATATTGTGTTACCTTTTCCCGTCTTAAATCAATTTTCGTTCATTATATCTGCTACAGATGCGCATATTTGACTGAAATTTGGTATGTATATACATCAACAGAATATCAAGGTAAAAGTTTAGTTTGGTTCTAATTGAATATAACTATAGATAGAGTTTCTTGTACTTAGAAAATTTCAAACGATTCTTGGCTTCCGCTCATTATGTCAGCCATACATGAACAATCTGTACCTTGTTCTTTGGGATATACGTGTAGATACGTCCAGAAAAATATGCCGGTCAAGTTTGTGTTTGGTTTCGGTCGAAAAAAAATGGAAGGGATGAGTCTGAAAAATTTCCAACAATTCAGTTTCCGTTCATCATCCCAGTCGAGCATGGACATCTTGAATTGGAATTTTTATGTCTCATGAGATTACACAGGTTAAGTACGGATAACTTTTAGCAGAGTTTTCACCTTTGGGCGGGGACAATTGTTTCGCCCCCACACATCTAGTTTTGTTTGTTTGAATTTTTTTCAATCACGCGTAAAGAAGCAGACACTCTTGGATTTATTTGGCCCTGTATTTTATTGTATTTTCCAAATGTCCACCCAAAGGAAAACATGGTTTTACATGCATTATACAAAACGGTACCCGGAAAACATGGTTCTACGTGTATTTTACAGAACAGTACCCGGAAAACATGGTTCTACGTGTATTTTACAGAGCGGTACCCGGAAAACATGGTTCTACGTGTATTTTACAGAGCGGTACCCGGAAAACATGGTTCTACATGTATTTTACAGAACGGTACCCGGAAAACATGGTTCTACGTGTATTTTACAGAACAGTACCCGGAAAACGTGGTTCTATCTGTATTTCACAGAACGGTACCCGGAAAACATGGTTCTACGTGTATTTCAAAGGGTGGTACCCGGAAAACATGGTTCTACATATATTTTACCGAACGGTACCCGGAAAACATGGTTCTACGTGTATTTTACAGAACAGTACCCGGAAAACGTGGTTCTATCTGTATTTCACAGAACGGTACCCGGAAAACATGGTTCTACGTGTATTTCAAAGGGTGGTACCCGGAAAACATGGTTCTACATATATTTTACCGAACGGTACCCGGAAAACATGGTTCTACATGTATTTTACAGAACGGTACCCGGAAAACATGGTTCTACATGTATTTTACAGAACAGTAAATGAATTGGTCATAATTATGTGGATTTTCTAACAGAGGGCACATGTACAATGTTTTAAAGCATTTGGTTTGAAAAAGCATAGAGAGCACACGCCCACGACTAGACTGATATTATAATATTGATATGATTTACCAATATTATAGTAAAATTTTCATATCAATTCTCACCTATAAGCTAAATAAATAATTCTGTGGGATTGAATACACCAAAATATTTTTAAAGTCATTTTAAAAATCAATTAAGGATGGATGTGTTGAAGGCATGAATTGAATTACAAACTCTACACATCCTGATGTTACTGCAGATTCACCTTTGTTTTACAACTTCATGATCCATATTAATGGGGAAATATTCTTTAATGAAAATTCATTTGACAGAACATCAGACAAATTCATGATATCATTGGGGGAAAACTTGACCTCTTTAGTTATTAGAGATGTAATGCTACATATCCGAGTGTGAAGATTAACTTCTTAGGCTATGCAAGTACGTATTATTCGTTTTAGGGGTTATGGCGTGTTTAAATGCTTTGCTATGGTGTAAGTGTTCGGTTTTTAGCGCACGCTCTAACGAAGAAAGTCAAATTTTCGCATATATTTTAATTATTTACAATTCTACATATTACTACTAGGATTTGTGAGGATGAGTCTGCCATTCTGTTTTGTTTACTAGGCACTTGTTACGGATTTGCATGTTTCCATAGTTTTTCAATACGTCAAAAAGTAGTGTTTTTTTTCCTATTGGTTTTCCTGGACGATGAGGGAAGCATGGCTATATTACATTTTATTACATAGCTAATAAATAGTCTATTATAAAGTCTGCGTAAAATCTAGAGAATGTTAGCGTTCAATATCCTGAGAATTTATTGAACGCTAACTTTGCATTGCGTAAATTGTATGCGCCCGAAACATTCCGATTATGAGCGTTCAATATTGACCTTACCGACGTAAGATGGCAGGGGGCAGTTTCTTTGGTTCTGAAACATGTGGATAGGGGTATACATCAAAGTCAGATTATGACAGACGAATGAAAAATCATATTTCCCTTTTATGTCAATACTTGTATTTCATATTGGTGTAGTTAATAAATTATGACCCTAAATTACATGTAATCTATAAATACTGATGCTGGTGCACAAAACATTCTCTCAGCAGGCCCCCCCCCCCTTTTTTTGTTGTTGATTTTCTCTCATTTGGGCTAATCCGTACCACCCCCACACCATCGCAGTACCAAACCTGAGGGTTTAGACACTGCACAATCAAGAACCCTATCTGCCCTTCTCAAAATTCTACCTTTCATATGGGGTCATCCACCTTCCCTCTCAGCTACAGACCCTTTGCTGACCATGCATGTTTTCACCAGAATTTCTTCAGCAACTGACCACGTGTCTTAGTTTCGTATTTGCACCCATCTATATGCTAGGAATCATGGTGACACCTACATGTTGTATATCAACATTATTATTAAGCACTCAGCTACATTTGACATGCATCCTAAAATTATTGTATACATTTTTACACATATAATATCACTTCAAATATGGGGTATTTCCATTTTTTTTAAAAAAAGAAGGTATTTCCATTTTTTTTTTAAAAAGTTGACCGGGCCTATAGTGCGAAACTGTCTCCTGCTACCTAAACAAGCCAAAATGGCGGACGACGGTCATCCGAATCTGACAGAGCCGGTATTTGATATCGTTAATTTACTGTACATAAATTATGATGTTTCCATTCACAAAATCTGTTTGCTACATGCATCAATGACAGGTTTAATATTGAACAGTTAAGAAATGCATGCTGATATTTCACACTTTCACCTTAGATGCCAATATTGATGAGTTTTCGTCTATTTTGGAGTATTTTGAGTGAAAGGGATATAATTTAACAACTAAATACTTTAGCTATATGATAAAAGGGTTATTTAACTTATATTGGTGAATATTGGCACTCGTTGGCTGTCAAAATGCACTCGCAAGTTCGAGCATTTTCACAGCCAACTCGAGCCAATATTCACCAATATAAGTTCAATAACCCTATAATACTGCTGTTTTTACTGTGACAGTCAAATAAAACCTAACGTCATCGTGTAATGCGCTGAAACGATTAAAGGGTCTGGTACAGACAGTGTTACCAAATCCTTTTATTAGAACAAACATTTACAATGTATTGAAGTGTAAACGATCGAAGTTCTTATGCGAAATTTTAAACAAACTCTTCGGATGACAACACGATGGCGTGAGCTTTTAGGTATAGATAACGGAGAATGAATTTTTTTTTTACATACTACGTTTCAAAATACATGTAACTAAAAACTGTAAACTCCAATGGTTTCAATACAGAATGAATAACGGAGTGTTAGGAACAAATTCGTTTTCTATTCCAAGTTAATAAGGTAAACTCTAAGATGTGTACTTCTTGTCACAGGGAGAAGGAATATAACATGTGAGAATGCCATTATGTAGGTACTATGGTTCATACTGCACGTGTCTGGTCAATATGTGTCGGTCTTGTTTTATAACTTCAAACCGGTACTTTATCTCGGGTCAACTGTGGTTATAGCAAAACTGTAATCTCGTTATAAAGTACAATTTCTTATACCTGTCATTTAGCCAGTGAGTCAGCACATTGTGTAGCGTAACATGCTTACGTACCACGCGGAAATGTAACAATAGTGTGGAATAACATCATTTCCAACACAATCACTTTACTGTGTAATTTATGATTGTCAGGCCAGTGTAACGAGACTCTGACACTAACAGCAGACATTGTGCCTAATTACGTCACTTCCCCCGGATATGACAATGACAGACTATATTCTGGGTGAGTAACTGGATCATCTCTCTCTCTCTCTCTCTCTCTCTCTCTCTCTCTCTCTCTCTCTAACAAACACATTCATGCACACATACTTACGCGCACGCGCTCGGAGACACACATACATATACTGTAATTGGACTTCTCTACATTCGGACGAGTATTCCAACATAACCCACGCGGTGTCGGAGTGGGTGACATTTATTCCACGGCGCGGCATCATTTCCTGTCAAACTTAATATGATCCGATGAGTGTTATGTTTCAATTGAAATGATAAAGTCGCCGTGAATTCATATCTTAAACTCATCACGCATGTACTTCGGGTGGTCTTAAAGAAGGGTGTTTACCGTCCGATAATTAATTGCTAAAGTCAAAATAGTTCTTTGAATGACTGAAATTCGACTTCTTATCTAAAACAGCAGAACCCAGACAGTCACCCAAACTGACACTAACATTCGCAATCGATCACGAAAAGCTTGTTTAGCAGTTAGAGTAATGTTAAGTTTTCTCTTTACAGAGACTTGACCTGTTGGTGGCAGATAGAAGCGGCGCCTGACACCAGCCTCGTTTTCAGTTTAACGATCAGCCAGATTCCTTGTTCACTGGGAGACTATGTCAAACTGTTCCTAAGTATGATTTGCATATACATTTCTTGAAATTCTTAATCAATGTGTTATGCCTGTTGATTGAGTTTACACACAAATGAAACTAACGTTCTTTAATACATGTGTATTTTCCCTTGGATATTTCCCATACCAGATGTAGAAAACTTCGGTTGTTTAAAAATCAAATGAAAAATATTTCACATATTTTAGTGGAAGGATAGTGTGATTAAACTGTACATTTAATCAAACAATATCGGGAGATGATAAAATATGAAAATGTCCATGTATATTTTCAGGTGTAAACTTTATCATACTTGGCCGAAATGTAGATATTTAGAACCATTAATAAACTTTTACATGCAGTTTATTTCTTGATTCATTTCACATTTCTGAAGTATTTTGTATAATTCATTTCTTGATTTAGTTTATAAACAATTTAAAATCTAGATTCATCGTGTTTGCTACCCAGCACGTCTCAGCGTTAAATATATTATACGGTTGATATACAGGTAAATCTCAGGTACATCCGAGGTAGAGGGCAGTAATTATTATTATCAAATAATAAATCACACCTATTGTGCTATACCCCATTGTCAACGGTGTGCAAAACGGGAACACTCTCTTTATTTTTTTCATGTGGAAGTTTCATAGGTATCACCTTTCTGATAATCTTCGATTAATCGATATGCTGTGGATAATAATGGTCGCGGCGTTTCTTTGATCTCTGTATTTTACCCCTTTTCTTACCTTTAATTGCAATGTGGAACACCCCTTCATTCGGAGTACATCGTTTTTTTCCACTTGGAGGCAAACGATAATTTGTAAAGAATGAAGAACAAATGAATGAGATGAAACTATAATTTCATTATTTTGATAATGTTTATCTTTTATTTCATTGAATATCTTTCATTATTCAAACAAGTAATGATTGGTTCAACTTCTAGCCGTCATTAAAATTGCAATTGAGCTGGTCAACATAAAGATAAGATCAATGTGATTGAAAATGCATATCATCCTATTCTAATTGTGGACACTATGATAAGACAATGCCTACAGCCCTTGGGCTGATATTGGAGTTTCAGATTGACGGGGTATGTGATTAAAATTTTGAGATGTGTTGTCCTTTACATGTATATATTTACATGTAAGTTATAATTTCAAGTGTTCATCTGTTCCACTGACCAGTAAACATTTTCTTATAAACCTTTTTTGTCATAAACGTGTAAATGTAGAGGATAAAAGTACTTGTTTGGACTGAAACTAAACTTCTTGTAGCATGGTTCAGTGCAAGTTCACATAAAATTTTAAATGAAAAAGTTTGCAATGTATACATATCTAATTTTGTATTAGAACATTTCAGTTGACAATATAGTGGGGAGATGTAGACCTATATTGCTACCCAGCAATCGAGCATGGGCACGATTACAGCAGAAATTTTTCAAAATTTATTTTCCCAACGTTCAATGTTTACAATATTAAAGTAAGGTATTGGTAATGATCAACAATCAATTTAAATGTTAGTTGTTAAGTTACAAGTAAGATACAGCACTCACAATTCTATGTTTTATAAACAAGGCTTGTGCCATGTTTTTTTGTTTATATATAGATTTCTTAATTAATAGAAACTATAATATTTAAAAGATGTAACAAACACTAGAAACTGGGTGTTTAATTGTGTTCAATATGAATTAGTAATTTGACAAATCTGCTTTACATGAAACTTTTACTAGTATATTTATAAACCAAATAATGTAAACGGCAACATGACACGATCCTTGTTTACACAGTAAAGTATCGCGAGCTCTGTAACTCGAGAACTGACATTCAAATTTTTGCTGACCATTAGAAATATTTAAGTGAAGCATTGTTAACATTAACAAGAAACCCATGGGCCACATATCTCACCTGATTCACCTTGGCCCATATTAAAAGATTTTCCCAACATATCCGCATGTAAAACTTTGATCCCTATTGTGGCCCCAACCTACCCCCCAGAGGCCATGAATTTTACAAACTTGAATCTGCATTTTCTCAGGAATCTTTCACTTTGGATATAAACTCTTCTGGCCCAGTTGTTCTTGAGAAGGGTTTTAAAAATATTTTTTCTATATATTTGTATATAAAACTTCAATCCCCCTATTGTGGCCCCACCCTACTCTGGGGGGCCGTGATGTTAACAAACTTGAATCTGCACTATGTTAGAAAGCTTTTATATAAACTTTTCTGGCCCAATAGTTCTTGAGAAGATTTTTAAAGATTTTTCCCATATATTTGTATGTGAAACTTTGATCCCCTATAGTGGCCCCACCCTATCTCCGGGGACCATGGTTTTAACAAACTTTACTCTGCACTATGTCAGGAAGCTTTGTTGTATATGTAAACTGTAAACTGTAAACTTTTCTGGCTCAGTGGTTCTTCAGAATATTTTTTAGAGTTTATCTTATTTATTTTCATGTAAATGTGAACTTTTCTGGTCCATTGGTTCTTGAGATGGATATTTTGAAAGATTTTCCCTATATATTTCTATGTAAAACTTTGATCACCTATTGTGACCCCATCCTATAACACTCACACCCCAGGGGGGAGGGGCATGATCCGAACAAACGTGAACCTACTTTATAACAAAAAGCTTTCAGGTAAATCTCCACTCTTATGGCCAGTGGTTAAGAAGACTTTTCAAAAATTTCCCCTAAATATTCGCATGTAAAAAAAAAATTGATCCCCTGTTGTGGTCCCATCCTACATCCCCCCCCCCCCCCGGCCGGGGGGGGGGATCATGATTTTAACAAACATGAATCTCCACTATGTCAAGAATATGTCATGGAAATTTCAGTTTTTCTGGTCCAGTGGTTCTTGGTGCATCTTTGTCAGACTTGCAAATTTTGATCACATCCATAAGAGGAAGGTTCCTATTTATTTTGAGATCAAAAGGTCAAAGGTCAATATCTCTTTTTCACTATATACTGTAGATTTGAGCTTACCTCTAACTTTTAAACATGTACTTGCTGGTGCATGTTTATCATACTTCAAATCCTGATGACATTCAAAATTCATGTTGCTTTTGAAATCCAAAGGTCAAGATCATTATCACACTAAATACCTATTGCGGCCATTCAAAGCTTCATACTTATAAACTATATTAAATACGTGCATGTTTTTACTTCGTGGATGCAAGCGTGCATAATTTTCCAAACTGTAACTCGGCCATACGCATCATTGATGCGTTTTAGCGATTTTTGCATTTGTGTGGTTATCTCTCCTTTGAAGGATAGACAGTGATACAGACAGACAGACGGACAACGGGTGATCAGAAAGCTCACTTGAGCTTTCAGCTCAGGTGGGCTAAAAACAGAAACCAGAATTTGAAAAGTTTCAGCTCAATTCGTGTCTATGCCAGAACATTTATATATCGCATACTGAAGAACCCTAATATATAAATGAATGACTTGGTGATTGCTAAGATTTTGAAATGGTAATGTTTATTCTTGGAAAATTGAGAAAAGCATAGATATTCTAGCTAACAAAACACTATCGTGCTAAGTGTGATTTCTTGTGGGTTCGGATAGGACCTCAGTGCTTGTCGTAAAAGGCGACTAAATGTGCGATCCTTCATATTAGACCGCAAAAACCGAGGCCCCGTGTCACAACAAGTGTGGCACGATAAAGATCCCTCCCTGCTCAAAGGCCATAAGTGCCGAGCATAGGCCTAAATTTTGCAGCCCTTCACCGGTAGTGGTGACGTCTCTACATGAATGAAATATTCTCAAGAGGGACGTTAAACAATATACAATCAATTAATCCTAAACATTATCGTAAATTTTCTAACAAATGAATGTGATAGAACATCAGTAAATGTAATAGAACATCAGTAAATGTAATAGAACATCAGTAAATGTAATAGAGCATTAGTCAATGTAATAGAACATTAGTCAATGTAATAGAACATTAGTCAATGTAATAGAGCATTAGTAAATGTAATAGACCATTAGTAAATGTAATACAACATCAGTAAATCTAATAGAACATCAGTAAATGTAATAAAACATCAGTAAATGTAATAAAACATCAGTAAATGTAATAAAACATTAGCAAATGTAATAAAACATTAGCAAATGTAATAAAACATCAATAAATCTAATAGAACATCGGTAAATGTAATAGAACATTAGTCAATGTAAGAAAACATCAGTAAATGTAATAGAACATTAGTCAATGTAATAGAACATTAGTCAATGTAATAGAACATTAGTCAATGTAATAGAGCATTACTCAATGTAATAGAACAATAGTCAATGTAATAGAACATTAGTAAATGTAATAGAGCATTAGTCAATGTAATAGAGCATTAGTCAATGTAATAGAACATTAGTAAATGTAATAGAGCATTAGTCAATGTAATAGAACATCAGTAAATGTAATAGAGCATTAGTCAATGTAATAGAACATTAGTCAATCTAATAAAACATCAGTAAATGTAATAGAACATTAGTCAATCTAATAAAACATCAGTAAATGTAATAGAACATTAGTCAATGTAATAGAACATTAGTCAATGTAATAGAACAATAGTCAATGTAATAGAACACTAGTCAATGTAATAGAACATTAGTCAATGTAATAGAACATTAGTCAATGTAATAGAGCATTAGTCAATGTAATAGAGCATTAGTCAATGTAATAAAGCAATAGTCAATGTAATAGAACATCAGTAAATGTAATAGAGCATTAGTGAATATAATAGAACATTAGTAAATGTAATAGCACATTAGTCAATGTAATAGAACATTAGTAAATGTAATAGAGCATTAGTAAATGTAATAGAGCATTAGTCAATGTAATAGAGCATTAGTAAATGTAATACAACATCAGTAAATCTAATAGAACATCAGTAAATGTAATAAAACATCAGTAAATGTAATAAAACATTAGCAAATGTAATAAAACATCAATAAATATAATAGAACATCAGTAAATGTAATAGAACATTAGTCAATGTAAGAAAACATCAGTAAATGTAATAGAACAATAGTCAATGTAATAGAACATTAGTCAATGTAATAGAACATTAGTCAATGTAATAGAACATTAGTCAATGTAATAGAACATCAGTCAATGTAATAGAGCATTAGTCAATGTAATAGAGCATTAGTCAATGTAATAGAACATTAGTCAATGTAATAGAGCATTAGTCAATGTAATAGAGCATTAGTCAATGTAATAGATCATTAGTCAATGTAATAGAGCATTAGTCAATGTAATAGAACATCAGTAAATGTAATAGAGCATTAGTCAATGTAATAGAACATTAGTCAATGTAATAAAACATCAGTAAATGTAATAGAACATTAGTCAATGTAATAGAACATTAGTCAATGTAATAGAGCATTACTCAATGTAATAGAACACTAGTCAATGTAATAGAGCATTAGTCAATGTAATAGAACATTAGTCAATGTAATAGAGCATTAGTCAATGTAATAGAACATTAGTCAATGTAATAGAACAATAGTCAATGTAATAGAACACTAGTCAATGTAATAGAACATTAGTCAATGTAATAGAACATTAGTCAATGTAATAGAGCATTAGTCAATGTAATAGAACATTAGTCAATGTAATAGAACATTAGTAAATGTAATAGAGCATTAGTCAATGTAATAGTACATTAGTTAATGTAATAGAACATTAGTCAATGTAATAGAACATTAGTCAACGTAATAGAGCATTAGTAAATGTAATAGACCATTAGTCAATGTAATAGAGCAATAGTAAATGTAATACAACATCAGTAAATCTAATAGAACATCAGTAAATGTAATAAAACACCAGTAAATGTAATAAAACATTAGCAAATGTAATAAAACATCAATAAATCTAATAGAACATCAGTAAATGTGATCTCAATGTAATAAAACATAAGTAAATGTAATAGAACATTAGTCAATGTAATAAAACATCAGTAAATGTAACAAAACGTTAGGAAATGCAATAGATCATTAGTCAATGTAATAGAACACTAGTCAATGTAATAGAACATTAGTCAATGTAATAGAGCATTAGTCAATGTAATAGAACATTAGTCAATGTAATAGAGCATTAGTCAATGTAATAGAACGCTAGTAAATGTAATAGAACAATAGTCAATGTGATAGAACATTAGTCAATGTAATAGAACAATAGTCAATGTAATAGAGCATTAGTCAATGTAATAGAACATTAGTCAATGTAATAGAACATTAGTAAATGTAATAGAGCATTAGTAAATGTAATAGAACAATAGTAAATGTAATAGAGCATTAGTCAATGTAATAAAACATCAATGTCTGTGGGGATTCAGGTTAGAACATGCCCTCAGTACCCCTTGCTTTTGTAAAAGGCGACTAAATGGAGCGGTCCTTCGGATGATGATATATGAATAAATACCTATGAATTACATAGTTTTCAAAATTATGAAAATATTACTCACTTTTCAAACTTTAGCAGTGGAGTAGTAAAAGAAAGGTTGTGTCCTTAACGAGAAATACTATAAATGACGTATTTATGCAGATTTCATTTTGTTTGTTCAAAGTTTATTTATGATTAATGTACATGGAGTTTTTAAGGATTTTTTAAATTTGTCTTTATTTTCATCTGTATAGACAACAAGACTGATGTTCTGAATGATAATGAGATTTGCGGGAGAGGTCGATCCTTTGGACCAATGAGTTTTGAGAATTCATCTGCCTTAGTCATCGAGTTTGTCTCAAAATCATCAAGAAGAATGGTTTCGTCTAAGAAAGGCTTTCGTCTTCAATACCTTTCCGCCACAGAACAGAGTAAGAAAATGGTAACATTTCTTGATTTTCTACTGAAACTTACCAAATATTTCATGTAGATTTTCGCTGTTTCAGCTGCTGGCGGCTGTCAACAAAAGCAGGTATTAATGGCAGATGACACACCTCGATATATTTCATCACCAAGATTCCCGGATTTCTATCCACCGTAAGCATTTTAAATTATTATGCCCAATTAAGTTCTGTCTATTTTTACAGGAAAAATAAAGTTTTATTTAACCATATTCATACAGGAATGCAACATGCGAATGGGAAATCAAGGCGCCTACCGGATATGACATCAATATTTTGATTTTGTTCATAGATATTGAAAGTGGAAACTTGTGCTCCTTCGACTATCTAGGTTTCAATCAAGGCAAGTCCAAACGTTTAATCAAATTGGTTAAGATGAATTATTACCTTTTCTCTCATATCTACGTATGTAAGATACAGATATTCTATGAAAGAAAGGTATGTAAGATATTTCTATCTTTCATATCACGTGACGTTATCTTACATATCCCGTGACGTCATAATCAATACACAACGAATGTGCTACACGGGCAGATGAAAACAACCCATGGTCTCGCGCGGAAATGAGCGAAATGAAAGAGACGTATCCGGTAGTTAGTATTTATCCGGAATGCTAGTGCGCAATGGCGGCAATAAACAAACGAAGCGGATACGTTGAAGGAAAAACTTCTTTATTTAGTTCTTACCGTTATGTAGACCAGTGAAAATAATGTACAACGATTAATCGCATAAATCCCATGAAGAGTAGAAAACTGAAAGTAGGGCAAACATAGATCCCTGGACATATCAGAGGTGAGATCAGGTAAGTAGGGCTATTCTATGCATGAATGAAATGCAAAACTCACTGTCTGAACCAAATTATCCTACTGGTTTCACAATTCCATTACATCGAAATGATTGATCATTGTATTTTCGTCCAACCCCCAACAAATAATCGGAAAGTAGACATTGATTTGGGGGAGTGGACATCAAGGGGGGGGGGGGGGGGGGGGGGGGGGGGGTAGAGGGGAGCTAAAGTGTTAAGATGAAAATGGGGGGCCCGAGGGATGTAATCAAATTCATCAGTTATAACATGTATACCAGAACTAGTAAATGCACAATTGGCTGGAAAAAGAGCACTATGGACTTGTATAATTATATAATGTGTATGTTTAATTGTTCAGAATGCAAAGTTGCAGTATGTATTCACATAGACATATAACGGATAACATATCTGTTATATGTCTATGCCCGGGGCAGGGTTGGCAAAAAAGTGGTCGATATGAGGCCAGTGGTCAATACTGGTTGAAACTGGTTAATACTGGTCGATTGAAAATTGTTTGGTATATATAATATACTTATAAGTCATAATATTACATAAATAATGTACAAATGACTGTTGAATATTGGGGAGATGTAAAAGTTTCTGTTCAAATTCCTTAATTTAACAAGAACTACCTTAGTATAAGTATTGTTTCATCAATCTTCATTTTAACTGTTGAATAAACATTTGAGAGTGGGTTAGTGATGTTTTCATAACAATAACAGGTACACTGGTCATCTCTGGTCCCAGCCTATGCTTATTAACACCTGTCCACTCTGCTTCCTGGGCTCAGGTAATGTCCAGCTACCTTTTATTCTTAATATGTCCAGGTACATGTATTAAGAGGTCTGTCTCCAATAATCAAGCTATGTTATAGAACTGTGACCCTCTGGTAGGTACTGAAGATATTTCGGTCAGTTTTAGCAAACCAAATATATTAAACTTATGAAATTACATTTGATTATCTAATGAAAAATATTAATCAACAATTGATCCATTTAATGAAAAGACTTAATTTATCTTTATCTTTGCAAGAAATGTACAAAAATAGGAAAATGGACAGTTTAAATCACAATTGACCATTATTGACCACTTGGGGAGTATTGACCGGGACAGTTAAAACCACTGGTTAAAACCGGGGGCGGTTTTAACCGTCCAACCCTGCTATGCCTCTATGGTATTCAGAGATAGATCATACTAACTAATTACTTTTTCTTTAATTAAGTGAATTTATACATTACTTGTTTCTCCTAACTACATGTACTACTTTATGGCATAAATTGAAGATTCAGTCCCTGGTGTTGGAGATCTTTTATCTTGAAAACAATAGATGCTAGTGCCACACAACCAAAGAATGTAGTAAACATACTACTACCTTTGCATGTATTAATTAGCAAATTAAGGTACTAGGAAATATAAATGTAAGGAACAAATGTCTAGGGTGTTTTTTATCTATTAAAAAGATTGTATCAAACTCTAAATCTAATAAGTAAAATTTTGTAATATTCCAGCTTCAGGAAGTTTATCCTATCATAATGGAGATGATTATAGCTACTTTGAACCTACTTTCATGGATCTACCATATTATCTTTTTTTTACTATGACATTTGACTGTTACTTTTCAAAGAAGGTGTAATTTATAAGTATAACGTGCATCACATGCAATTTTAATGATGCAGGCAAATAATTTTGATGCAATATAATTAATAAAAGGCAAGCGTGAACTGTAGATTTACCCAGATTAAATTCAATAAGTACATATAAATGATATTAAAATCCTGCGTGCTCGTTCCATATAATGTCCCTTGAACATTACAAGTATTTACTTATTCCAAATACATGTAGTTCAAAATTAAGTCAGAAATTCTAAATAAAAAAAATTTTAAATTAAAGTTTATTTCAGGAAACAAAGCCTGTCTGAAACTCCAAAATGACATTTCCAGAAAGCTGAAGAATGGATAAAAATGTATCTACCATCTTACAACCCAGATTTCATTCCACTGAAAAGAAAAGGGACAGGGTAAGAAGTTATTATTAATAAAAGATATATATATATGCTGAAACATCTTAAAAGATATATTGTTAGCTCACCTGAGCTGAAAGCTCAAGTAAGCTATTTTAATCACTTTGTATCTGCCATCTGTCTGTAAACTTTTCACATTTTCATCTTCTCCGGAACCACTGGGCCAAATTCAATCAAACTTGGCATAGATCATCCATGGGTTAAGGGGATTCAAGTTTGTTGAAATGAAAGACTATGCCCCCTTCAAAGGGGCGATAATCTTAATATAGCTAGTCCCTGTGTATATATATGCATGACTTGTGATGTCTGTATACATGTATGCGTCCTGTTTTATTTCAAATTTCTGTTTTTATATCTATGCATGCAATTATATATCATTAGTGCTTTGTGTTTTTTTAATGCTATATAGTCGGTTAAAGAGCTCTTAGCTCATGTTTATTGTTACCTGTATATAGTTCCGACTTTAAATAAAAATTACTTACTTACTTACTTACAAAAATGTAAAAATAGGCCGGGGGGTGGGGGGTGGCATTTAAAAATCTCCGTAAGAACCACTGGGCTAGAAAAGTTCAAATTTACATGACAGCTCTCTGACATAGTGCAGATTCAATTTTGTTAAAATCATGGCCCCGAGGGTAGGGTGGGCCACAATAGGGGATAAAGGTTTTACATACAAGTATATAGGAAAAATCTTTTTTAAAAATATTTCTTGAACTATTTAAGCTAGGGCTTTTATATTTTGTATATACATTTTTTACGAAAAGTTCTTTCATGTGATGCAACAGTGTTCGATCTTGTGACTTTGACCTGGAAGTTTGACCTACTTTTGATAAAAATCTGACCTATTCAATATCTCAACTATTTAAGACAGAGCTTTCATATTTTGTATATAGATTTCTTATGTCAAGATCTTTTGTATCATGCATGTACCATGATTAATTACCTTGTGACCTTGGTCTTATCCAGAACAGCAAGATCTTGTCGATCATATTGGTGTTGAGGCGGTGTTGGGGCATTTCTGTGTAATGTGAATTCATTTTCAGTAATGTTGTGATCCTTTGGGGCTCATGTAGGCTGGGGCCACAATATGGGATCAACATTTTTCATAGGAATAAAGACTGAAATCTTTTTAAAATCACAACAGCTGTACAATGACAGGGCCAAGGTGACTCCGTTGAGCGATGTGGCTCTTTGGCCTCTTGTACTGTTTAAGACGCATGTATTTAAAATTTATCATAGGGTATATTTGCATTTATTTTTTCAGAAATTTTGCATTTCCATGTCTTGGAAGGTGAATAGGTGAAAAGTCAATAGATGCTTACCATATCAGATGCTTGCAGAGGATACTGGGGATAAAGTAGCAGAAAATTATGGAAAACAGGAAGTGGCAGCCAGGACTGACATCAATGCAATAAACAATGAGCTGAGGAGACGGTGATGGAACTATATAGGACACGTGCTATGGAGGGGAGGTGACAATGACAGTGAGATGGCGTTGGGTTGGACACCAGAAGGGAAGAGGGCATTTAAGAGACCGAAAACAACCTGGAGAGGAACAGTAGAAGCAGAAAGAAAGATTGCAGAATGGAGAAACTTGAATGAGATCAAGATGGTAGCAATAGAACAGAGTGGATTGGAGAGAGTCTCGGTCCTATGTGTTTTTGGCATGGAGAGAACTAAGTAATGTCTAGATTGTTAGAGATAGGATGACCAGGAATATGAATGGATGTGCTGGAAACTGTACTAAGACCCTTATGTATTTGGATAGATTTACATACCATCATGATTTTGCTATGAAAAACTTGAAAAAAATCCTCATCTCATATTGTAGCTGACATTGTACATTTGTACTTATTAATATTTCAAATGAACATATTTTTAGACATACAATATCTAAACTTTGGAGTCCATGTACATCTCCACATTGGATAATAGGTTATGATGTATGTGTGTGAAATCTTTTCCTATGGTATGCATATGTTAACACATTAGTTTAAATGATGATGTATATCTTATGACTATGGAAGAGATTGTGTTCAGAACAGACTATGTGTCTAGAAGAGTTGTTGCCCTTGAATGTAATTCATTATTTACATGGGGTTGAAAAATAATCCAGCACACAGTAGTACTAAATGCATTATGTTAAAATACATTTATGAAGGGTATAAGTGATACTGTCCATTACTGATTAATACACTTTGTGAAATCATGTTATTGTTATGTTTAATAAATTTCAAGGCTGCACCTTTGTACATTTTACAATATAATATTCTGCACTTTGGTATCAAATTCTCTTAACCTAATTTAAGAGTTACATATTCATTAACAGCAAGTTAATTATGATATGCTATGTAGTTTGTCAAAGGGGCATTAGCTGGGAAAGTGATGGCAACCTTTTTATTCAAAATCTCTCAATAAGAATATATATTAATGCCTAATAATAATATTTATTTTGTACAAAAACATGAGAAACCTAATAAAACGACAATAGATTGTCACTTTTAGTGTATAGAAATACATAAGGACGAATTATTGTCTTGCAAGACAATAATCATTTAATTACCAAAATTCATGTGATATTCATACACATTAATGTGCCTGTTTTGGGGTTAAAAGGTGTTTGAAATAATTAAATACTGGTGTTATCACTGAAATATACATGTATGATATGGAGCAAATTTCATTTAATTAATTTTTTGGTATCAAAATGGCAGCTAATGCCCCTTTAAGAATAACTATTTTCAATGCACATCATAATAACCTTGTTAAGCTTGAAAGAATATTGGCTATAAGGAATCTTGATCATAAATATTAAAAATATTTTTAATTTCTTTCAAGGAGTTCCTTATAAACAAGCATAAAATCATGATTATAGTACATTGACTCTTGTGTTTTTCAATCTGTTAGACTTTCCCATTTTATTGCATTTCTTGGAAGTTGTGTTAAAAGAATTGGTGGTCTTGAAAAAGGTTGTTGTAGTGAACAGCAAAGGTCAACTGCTATTCAACAGTCTGTATACCTAGTCACCAAGGGCAAGGGTAGAGGTCATGTGGTTCTGCATTTCACAGGGCCAGTTAAGGGGCTAAAAGAATATAGTGTTAATGACAATTATTTCCATGGAATAATGAGAGACATCTCCCATCTCTTGTTATAGTGTTCTTCTTTAAAGATTTTGTGGGAGATGAGAAATACTTTATTTGATGCACAGACACCAAATTAAAAGTGGAGCTTGTTGATCCTAAGTGACATCCTTGCCATTATCTTCAATGCAGTCTTTCATGTATCTTATAAAGGTTTGCAAACACTAGTGCTTGCATAATGCACAGACACGTGAAGTGGGTAGTGTACGTGTACAGATGTTGTGTACACACCACCACCCCTCCACTGTCTACAAAATATATACCTGTAGAACCAGTAATATCACCAGAATATGTTATTTCCCCACCGATCACCTTCATAAGTCATTATGAAGTCAGTTCTACATTCTATGAGCTCTGGTGAGATATTAATACATACCGTACCACTGGATCTAAAAGAAATCCGTTTTACCACCGTCCCATTCCAATTTGATATCCTTTACTCTCATGCGCTTTAAATCAGAGACGGGATACTTTTAACTTTGATAAAGTTGAATTTTCCATTATATTCACAAGCATAGTAAATTATCATCCCTTGCGAATTATGATATACTGGCTGACACCCCCCCCCCCCCCCCCTTACATTGCATGGTAGGATGAATCCGCCCCCTTCTTTACATGTATGGTGTTGAAGTTTGGAATAGAGAACATCTGTTATGGATTTTTTGGACCCCTTTTTATTTTCGTTTGATAGTCAAGAATTTTAGACGACCGCGAGTTATCCTCTGCTACCCCCCCCCCCCTTCAGAAAAAAAACCCCACGCCATCTGTCTGTCTGATGCTCTTAAGATTCTTATGTGCAACAAAAATGGAAGTTCAGTAAAATTTCTGGCAACTTTCTTGCATATTGTATTGAAAAAAAAATAATTTTGATTTATAGTCAATATTAGCCCTAAAATAATATATGTCTCTGATATGAAGCCTACTAAAAATACCGTGTAATTTCATTCCAAATGTACCTAGCCAAATTTGTCATGTAATTGGATATGTAAGATATTTTATATCTATTAGAAAATATTTTATTAAGATTAATTTTTCGAATTTGAATATGGCGTATTATACGCCAACAATTATTCCGGAAATATATTATCTATTGGTGACGTTTCACCCAAGTAAGTATAATCTCGCGAGAATACCGCTTGTTTTCATCTGCCCGTGTAGCACATTCATACACAACTAGCTTGCAACTTACCTCGCCTCGATTGACAAACACTAGCGTCTGCAAAGCTCTTGTACAAAAAATGACAGATTGTAATGTCCCTAATAATCTCCAGGTGTATGTGAAAGGACACAAAAATACACAGTCCTTGAACAATTACTGCACACTCAACAACAGTCACAAATTCCTCATACACCTATGTCATCCGGTGCATTATGCCTGTTCACAGAAACCCAGTCCACGTGGTCTATTAGTTCTAGGCCTACCTCCACATTCACTCTGTCAACGTCTACTGTCCGTGTCTCAGGTGAAATAAGTGTCTTCAATGTCCACGAGACTCGAGTCCTTGCACGCGTGAAAAACGAAAGTCTAGCCATGCCCATATTCACCAACAAAAACCACTTGGAATCTCTCTCAGGGCCGTAACTGCCGATGAGGCAGACGAGGCAACTGCCTCGTCTGATTTTTTGGCAAAAAAGAAAATAAAATTATATAAATGTTATATTATAGGATATATGTTTAAAATGAAGACAAGCACCTTTGTCTTTGACACCATATTACGATTCTTTACATAGTACAAATGAAACACAAACATGATAAATTGGGATTTAAAAAGTGTCATTTTCAGTCGTAAAGTCAATCGGCGGCCCCCAATCCCCTGCCTCCCCTGATTTAGAACCCTACTTACGGCCCTGTCTCTTCACACACTCGTCATTAAATAACTGCTCAATTAATATCAATATCAATGCTCCTCTAAGAAGAAAAAAACGTGCAGTTGTGGATTCATATTCTGATTAGGTCTGTCAAAATGTTTCGCGCTGATGGACTGTCGAGTTACGTCACGCATCACCCTGATTATTGATTTATTCAAAGAGGAATAACTCTAATACAATTCACTTATACACTCGTCGGCCGATTTTTTGTCGGCAACGTAGTTGCCAAAATGAAGGTCGTAGAATTCGATTCTGGTGTTATTTTTAATGTACAGCGAAAAATTAATTAATTGGAAAATTCTCAAAATGGCGTCGCTAGGCACAAGGAAAACGGAAAACTCTAGAAATATGAGAGAAAAATACTCTCTTATGAGTTGCCATGAAATATTAAGGTGATTCCACCCTCGGGGTTGCAAAAAAGCGGTAAAACCCTCGGCAAAGCCTTGGGTTTCACAGCTTTTTTGCAACCCTCGGGTGGAATCACCTTATATTTCATGGCTACTCATAAGAGAGTCTTATAATCTTGCATACAGCCTCCTTCAATACGGAACTTTCGGGATGTACCGGAACGACCTACCGCGGTCACGTGATAGTAACGAATTGTAAGGCAAAGTTGACGCCGTTACAAGTTTTACTCGGAGACGGTCTGTATAGAGCTATACGCAGTCCTAAAAATAGGAAGAACTCACTAGTGGTGCTCAGTACCTGGGTGTAAAGATAGAAAGAACTCACTAGTGGTGCTCAGTACCTCGGTGTAAAGATAGGAAGAACTCACTAGTGGTGCTCAGTACCTGGGTGTAAAAATAGGAAGAACTCACTAGTGGTGCTCAGTACCTGGGTGTAAAGATAGGAAGAACTCACTAGTGGTGCTCAGTACCTGGGTGTAAAGATAGGAAGAACTCACTAGTGGTGCTCAGTACCTGGGTGTAAAAATAGGAAGAACTCACTAGTGGTGCTCAGTACCTCGGTGTAAAGATAGGAAGAACTCACTGGTGGTGCTCAGTACCTGGGTGTAAAGATAAGAAGAACTCACTAGTGGTGCTCAGTACCTGGGTGTAAAGATAAGAAGAACTCACTAGTGGTGCTCAGTACCTCGGTGTAAAGATAGGAAGAACTCACTAGTGGTGCTCAGTACCTCGGTGTAAAGATAGGAAGAACTCACTAGTGGTGCTCAGTACCTGGGTGTAAAGATAGGAAGAACTCACTAGTGGTGCTCAGTACCTGGGTGTAAAGATAGGAAGAACTCACTAGTGGTGCTCAGTACCTGGATGTAAAGATAGGAAGAACTCACTAGTGGTGCTCAGTACCTCGGTGTAAAGATAGGAAGAACTCACTAGTGGTGCTCAGTACCTGGGTGTAAAGATAGGAAGAACTCACTAGTGGTGCTCAGTACCTGGGTGTAAAGATAAAAAGAACTCACTAGTGGTGCACAGTACCTGGGTGTAAAGATAGGAAGAACTCACTAGTGGTGTTCAGTACTTCGGTGTAAAGATAAGAAGAACTCACTAGTGGTGCTCAGTACCTGGGTGTAAAGATAAGAAGAACTCACTAGTGGTGCTCAGTACCTGGGTGTAAAGATAAGAAATACTCACTAGTGGTGCTCAGTACCTGGGTGTAAAGATAAGAAGAACTCACTAGTGGTGCTCAGTACCTGGGTGTAAAGATAAAAAGAACTCACTAGTGGTGCACAGTACCTGGGTGTACAGCGGATTGAAGTTCTTTGTTTCTTATCCATGTCGGACGTCTCAACACACTTCAACACGGAATCAATAAACAAATGTTCAACCTCCCAAGACTCGCCAGATCAGATACTTGTGAACAATTCTTCAATACAGCACCCTACCAATCACTGCAGAAACTGACACAAGGAAACTTCTTTTCATTGGCAGACTTTGTCGAATGGACACCAATTACCTTCCTAAAAGATTTTCACATCACGTTTGTTTTATTTTCTGTATCAGCTTTCCGAGAACCAAATGAGCCTCTTTCCGGATGTCTTGTCTCTTCTTCAAACTTACCACCTGTCAGATTATCTCCATACCTGGCTTTCAACCGCATCACTCTCTCCAAAATCATCTTGAAAGTCTATAGTTCGCTCTTCCGCCCTCCTTTTTCTTTTAGTAGCAGAAATATTAGCAATTAGAATTTTTTTTAAAAAATAATAGCATTAACGGTGTTGTGATAAATAATTCTGAAATAAAAAGTATACAGCATGCAGATGATTTCAACAGTTGCGGTAAATAATGAAATTTCTATGAAAAATACCCTAGATGAAATAAATAAATTTTGTGAAAGTACTGGCTTTAAAATTAATATCAACAAAACTGCATGTATTTTGCTTGGAAGATTAAAAAATCAGTTTGAAGAACTTTGCGGTATTAGAGTTACAAGTAAAGCGGTCAAATTCTAGGCATTGTTTTAGGTCACGATAAAGAGGAATATTACAATAAAAATTGAATGAGAATGTATAATGAAATGGGAAAACTGTTTGAATCCTGGAAAAGAAGAAAATTAACACTTTTTGGTAAAGCATGCATAATAAATACACTTGCCATTTCAAAATTAATATATGTATCGTCAATTCTATGTCTTCCTGATAAAGATTTTATGAAAAAAGTATAACGATTAATTTTTAACTTCATATGGGATAAAAAAAAAAAAAAAAAAAAAAAGAGAAAGAAAGAATCAAACGAAACACTTTGATTGGAGATGTAACAAGAGGCGGTTTTTCAATAGTAGATGTAGAATGCAAATCAACAGCATTAAAAGCAGCATGGATACCAATATTATCAAATTCAAAGGGAGTCTTACTTGAAATTTTAAATAATTATTGTAGAAAACTTAACGTTCATATATATATACTATATGTTAAAATGTTCAACCACTGATGTGGAGAATTTAAACAAAACTAAATTACCACTATTTTAAAGAAATGTTGTGTTGCTTTAATGAATGTAAAAGCGAACTTAAAACTACCTGATGATATTAGCAGTTATCTATCCTTCAAAGTTCAATGGAAGCACATTTTTTGTTGGATATTTTCTAGAACAAAATGTTAAAACCAAATCCTTTTACTTATTACTTTTGTAGCCTATAGAATATACAAGCATAAAATGTTATGTAGACTCCGGCTGTTTACACACATGTGAAAAACACGTGGATTTGAGGGTAATCTTGTTTGCGGGCAATTTTTTTTTTCGAAAATGCCGCGTAGGGTGTTGTTTTTCTGGTGTCAGCAGACGAGATAGGTAACATAGAACGATTCCGATTGCGTTATTCGGCATCAATTTTTAATGATTTTTTTCCCCCTCTATAGTAATATATAGTGAAAATAATTACCGGTGTGATACCTTGAAAGTGAAGTCCTCTGGTGAGAGAATGGTGTCCTTAGGCTACAATTACGTTCAACGCGCGATGAAAGTATCTCGAAAGTTCCGTATTCTAGACTAAAAATGCAAATAAAAACAAACTGATTGTAGTCTCTAACAATATGCTACAATTATTGATTTATTTAAACTTTTCAAACTTTGTTGACACCAAGTGTTTCTTTGATCTAATTAATGTGTTATTTTCATATTTTCCACATTATAGGTTCCACGTCAAAAACGAATCTTCTTTGTAGTGAAAACAGTTTTAGCTTCGGGAATGTTCAGGGGAATAACTTCATCGTGTCCTTCAGCAGCGATGGTTCGGAGAACGGACATGGTTTCTTGTTGCGCTACAAGTCGACAGAAGCAACCCCCAAAAGTCAGTGATTCACTCTTTTTATTTTATTTTTCCTTTACACCATCATACATATTTCACGAGGAATTGATGATGAAAACTTTGGACTGAAACAGTCTTCCTGATGTGTTTTAGGAATAGTCAAAATTACTTCATAGAAAGGAGAGAATATGTTAAAATGATATGAATAAATGTTATTCTCTATCGTAAATTTTTTACATACATATTTTGACCACTTTTTTCTTGCTTACACCAAATATATTCTGAAAAACTAGGATTGTACATGTATGCTGAGGATCAATTTTTGCGAAATTCTACTAACATTTTATGTTTTCAAAACAACATTATTGAACTGTGCAACATATTCACGAATTTGTCGTCCCCCCCCCCCCGCCCCCAATTGAGAAAATGTGTTATCCACGAAAATTTAAAGCAATGAAAGAAAGGATTCCCTAGTACGTTTTTTTATATACAATATAGAATTGATATTTACCAAAATAGTGGCTGTGTAGATCTTTTGAAGCTGACATTGAATTTTACAGATTGCACCCAAAGTAAGGCAGATGTTGTTTTTCTGTTGGATTCCTCCGGAAGTGTGGGAGAGACGAACTTCGCCTTCTTGACCGCCTTCATCAGTGATCTCATTTCCGATTTCAACATTGGTCAGGAATTTATTCAAGTTGGTTTGGTCACCTACGAAACCAATGTGACAAACCAATTTGATCTGAATCAATTTGCCACAAAGGAGGAACTGATAAACGCAACAAACCACGTATCTTACAAAGGGGGGTGGACATACACTGACCGGGGGCTCAATTACACACTAAGACACAGCTTCACGGAGGAACACGGCGCTAGGCCGGACACTACCCGCGTCCTCCTAGTCTTCACCGACGGCGTTTCTAATTACCCATATTCTACTCGAGCGGTGGCGGAAGAAGTGAAGAATACAGATACCACCATTATTTCTGTCGGGATAGAGTCGGGAGTTGACTCGCCGGAGCTTTTCGCTATCGCCTCTCAAGAGGAGTTTGTTTTTCGGGCCACCTCGTTCACCGATCTTGAGACAATCAAGTACTCATTAGAAAACATCATTTGTAAGATTATCAGTTCTAAAAACTCTATCACTACGTCTGCTTTTCCTCCGCTAATTTCACCGTCTCTACTCATTTCAAATACGTCTTTAAGCAGCACGGTAGAGGCGGCGAATACTCAAAGCACTACAGAACTGTTGTTCTCATCATCAACCACCGAGAATGACTCTACAGCAAGCAATACGTCATCAACTACTCCTTTGTCGACTACTGGAACAGGTTCAATACTGACCGGAAGTACGGATAGAATTACCTCCCCTTTTGACATCGCGTCCTTTAGTACACAGTCAGATGAATCATCTACCACCTCTTTTTCAACAACACAAAAGTCGACAGAAGAAACCTTTTCCCAAGGGCTGTCAACAACACATAAATCAACCAAACAAACTTCATCCCAAGGGCTGTCAACAACACAGAAATGGACACAACAAACCTCTTCCGAAGGGCTGTCAACAATTGGAACTACGACAGGTTAATGGTTTTCTCTTTGTTTGTTTGCTTGTTTTAACTTTCCGTCGAGAATTTTTCACTCAAAAGGGAGACGTCACCAGCTATAGGGGAAGTGCCACAAATTTAGACAAGAGAGCTCTGTTGAAAAAGCCCGCGACTTCTCTCTCTCTCTCTCTCTCTCTCTCTCTCTCTCTCTCTCTCTCTCTCTCCTAAACTCCGAGCTTTTGGCCTAAGAACTGTCACTACCTATTTTTACGCCATGTTTGATGCGACCCTGGTATAAGCGACAACCTAATACAAGTTATATCGAATGCATAAAGTGTCATCCCGTGGGAATCCGGGTTAGAATAGGTCCTCAGTAACCCCTTGCTTGTCGCAAGAGGCGACTAAATGGGGCGGTCCTTCGGATGAGACCGCAAAAACCGAGGTCCCATGTCGCAGCAGGTGTGGCACGATAAAGAACCCTCCTTGCTCAATGGCCATAAGCGCCGAGCATAGGCTTAAATTTTGCAGCTCTTCACCGGCAGAGGTGACGTCTCCATATGAGTGAAATATTCTCGAGAGGGACGTAAACCAATATTCAATCAATCAATCATAAAGTGTCTATATTACGCCGGTTTCGAGATACACCCGAGTTATTTCCCTTTGGAGAATTCTCTTACATAATGAGGCGCGAAACAATTTGTTAACACGCGGGAGTGGGACTAATATTCATCACAGCGTAAGTGAATGTACTCAGTGAGTTTCTCATACACTGTTAGATTACCCGAATTCGACTGATACACAAACTGAGTAAGTTATAAGTATTTAGGGAGTAATTAAATACATAGAATTCTTATCATATCACGTTATTTCGATGCTCATAAATACCATATCTAAGATATTACTTGCAAATACGAGTAAAACATTTCTTTTGATAGTATTTTGTATTTCCCACATTTACATTTCAAAAGAGAAGCCGCTTTTATTACATTTCATCGTCTTCCTCGTTGACTGTAGGTCCATTCTGTCCCACTTAGTCATTCAAAGTTCCACTAAATGCACCTCCTACACAGAAGAGTTCGTATCTCGAAACCGGCGTAATTTGAAGCAAGGAGTTTTCAGGTCGTATGGGGCTTTAATGAATATTTGAAGGTATGTTTAAACACAAGTATAGTAGGAAAATATGTTAAGAATTTTTTGATATTAAATTTATGAGACAGCAACTCAAGAATACAACGATATAAGGCCTCAACCGTGCGCAGCTTTTTGTGCGCCGTAAATCGAAGGTTTTTATAAGGGGTGGATCTGTAGCTCTCTGTTATGTCAAAATATTTTTTCGAACTACAGTTCTGCAGCTATAACACACATATGACAATTGATTAAAAATTGCTACACAATTTCATTTGAGATTCAGTTTACTTTCGGAAGGTCGGTGGTCTCTTCCCAGGTACATTGTATCTGGGTTCTCTCTTCCACCAATAAAAACTGGGCGCCGACAGATAACTGAAAAATTGTTGAGTGTGGCGGAAAACATCAATCAATCAATCAATCAATCGTTTGAGATTCAACACCTGGTGATGCTACACCACTTGATACTTCTTTTCTTTTTTTTTGGAAACCAAGAATGTTCAGGGCACCGATATTGTTTTTGGGATTAAGAAGCATTTTAAAGTATAAGAACTGTAGAAAAAAATTATTGAACATGATAAAGGAGATCTTCGTGAGGCTAATAAATATATCGCTGACAAAAAGGGACTACAGTGCATTTTACATACCTGAAATACAAATGCACCAGGGCAAGGGGTGTTCAAAATGTAAAAATTACAGAATTTTCTCAATAAGGATCAGAAGTAATGGAATGTGCATGAAAGCTTCCTGACATAGAGTAAATTCAAGTTTGTTCAAATCATGGTCCTCAGGGTAGGGTGGGGCCACAAAAGGGGATCATAGTTTCAAATACAGATTATAGAAAAACGGCAATGGAAAGTTTTAGTAACAACTTAAGAATCCTGTTTCTGTGTTTCATGTTTACCAGGACACGAGGCACATGTTTTTGTCTTCAAGCTGAAATAATTTGCCAAATAAACCTAGCTTATAGACAATTTTTGAATTGGATAGCATTGTCATACATCAAATCAGATGCGGTCTTTCTTGTGGACTTTGGTATTGTCAAAATGGTTGTTTTGTTACAGTCGAGGTTGCAGAATAAAGGATCCAGATATAGCATATATAGAAAACTTTATTGAAATGTGTCGGTAAGTGAGTAGTATATAGATTTTATGTCAAATTCCGTACAATAGATCTATGCGAAATGTGCTCCACTTGTCTGAATTTCGCTGCTGTCATAGGGAACAAGAGGTCCATGGGCCGCATCGCTCACCTGAGCCATAGGGAAAAAACATCGGGTAAGCTAGACCGGTGTCCGAGTAAACGAGAAATCGCGAAAATGATGACGTATATACCTGTTTTTTAAGACCCTGTAACTTGAAATTCGGCTTTGGGCGTTTGACACGAGTGGGTGGTATTTTATCAAGGTCAGAGTTCGATCCCTTTCTCTATTTATGGTTACGAGGAGTTACGGGTCAAAACGGGCGCAACCCCTGTCGTTTAGGTGTGGGTCTTCGTTCTCTATAAGTCCTATACACTGTGGAAATGATAATCCCTGTCGTTTCGGTGTGGGTCTTCGTTCTCTGTAAGTCCTATACACTGTGGAAATGATAATGCCTGTAGTTTCGGTGTGGGTCTTCGTTCTCTATAAGTCCTATACACTGTGGAAATGATAACCCTGTCGTTTCGGTGTGGGTCTTCGTTCTCTATAAGTCCTATACACCGTGGAAATGATAACCCTGTCGTTTCGGTGTGGGTCTTCGTTCTCTATAAGTCCTATACACTGTGGAAATGATAACCCTGTCGTTTCGGTGTGGGTCTTCGTTCTCTATAAGTCCTATACACTGTGGAAATGATAACCCTGTCGTTTCGGTGTGGGTCTTCGTTCTCTATAAGTCCTATATACTGTGGAAATGATACTTTAAAGACATATACATTCTTCACCTGTCACAAGTCACACCCACTGAATTTAGAAAGTGTAGTGTTACACATCCACGAAAATGGAAAAATCACGGTCACTGTCTAATTAATACGAGGGTCATCAACTAAATCTCATCACTTTTATGAGCATGGCTCGTATATTATACAAGTTTCTCATTTTCAGTTGTGACATCAACAACCATTCAAATGACAGCATTGTCTGACGTTCAAGGTGATTTTTTTTTCTCGCTTGGACTTAGAATTATATATTTTAAAAAATTGGAACAGACTTTACTTGATTGTAAACGGTCAACTTAACCAGCCCTGACATTTGTGTACTTGCGATAATGTTAAAGAGTTATTCCTCTTGAGACTACACTGTACACGTATGCTTTTTGTCACTGAAGGAAAATCCTAATGGCATTTCAATACAATATGCTGAGGAATAATTGCCTGAAGGGTCTATAGCAGAAGAGAATTCCCAGGACGTCGTGGATGTGTCGTACATAATTTAGATTTAGGAAAATGCTATCTTGTCAACTAAATTCTTTTTTTTTTAACTCAGTGCCGTAGGTCTGTTGGGCGATAATCTCGCGATATTCTCGCGATTGCCCTATGTTTATTTTTCTTTTGTATGTTGTTTTACGTCCAATCCGATTTTTTCCCCCACTCATGTGGAATATAGATATATGTCGCTTTGGCTGCAACAGAAACTTTTTTATAAAGGGTTCTTTATTAAGCTAATCCCCACCTTGATACGAGACCTCGGTTTGGTTTTTTTTAAGCTCACATGGGCTATAAACTCATTTTAAAAAACTTTTCTAGTCCGTCCGTCTGTCTGTCCGTAAATTTTACATATTTTGACTTTTTCTCCAGTAAAGGTATTTAAAATATTCAAAGGAAGGATCGCAACCTTTTCAAGGGGGAGATATTTCAAAACATTGCCCCTAGGCCCTAGGGGTAGGGTGAGGGTATAATATTTTACATGTTACTATTAAACTCTTTAAATATTCTTCTTAAGAACAGAAGAGTCATGATTAGTCATATCAATATGCAAGAATTATCAGGTAATGCCGACTTCAGTTTCTTTAAATCATGACCCTGGGGGTAGAGTGGGGCCACAATAAGAGGTCAAATCTTTACATTGTAATATATGGAATTCATTTTCAATAATACTCTTCTCAAAACCAGCAAGGCAATGTTTGAAAATTTTCTTATCAAGGACACTGATTAGATATATTTTAAAATATGCAAGCATGCCTTCATATTTTACAAGGTTGGCGCTGGGACCGAGAGTCCTATCCTGTATGCAAAAGCAATGCCCTTACCAGGGGCGGATCCAGGAATTGCGGTTACGGGGGGCGCCACTTTATGAGGCAGTGGGCGAAGCCCCCGGAAGCTCCTGGATTTTACAGATTTTATGGGGCTTGAAATATTTCTCCTATTTAGTCATTTGTACTATTTTCTATCATTTTAATAAGGTGAAATTAATAAAATGACACAAATTTTAAGGGTTTTTTTGAAAAAATATTAAGTTGTCCCAATAAAGTAATCAAGAAATCAAAAGATTTTGTCATTTGATTCTCCTGGAGTGGAAGAAATTATTGTTTCTTTTATCGTTTAGTACATTTTCCAAAACAAGATACCGCGATTTACCTTAAATTTGAAAATTTTAGGGGGGGGGTCGCCGGCTGCCCCCCACCCCCTCTAAATCCGCCACTGCTTACCACCGGACTACTGCGACCTAAAGATGTTCTAAACTTAGCTTCAAAGTACATGTAACTAGTATATCGCAGCGTGACTATAAGTAATGTAACTAGTATGAGCGAAAGCATTACCCTTTAGAACTAGGTCATTTGCGTAATCATCAGACATCTGATATGCCTCACGTTGAGTTCAGAAAAAAAATTGAATAGAGCATTGTACGGACAGTCAGATGAATGTGGGCAGTATATTCAGGATGTAAGTGACTTCTTATTATAGCACCAGACATAATACTGGCTGATTGATACAGGTAGCTCTTCATACACGTCATATCGCAGCGTGAATGCTGTTCTCGCGATACTTTCCTGTCTCTTGGTATTATTGACAGGGTTAATTACGCATGCTCGATACAAATAGTACGGGTCTATAGTATCACTATGTACGCTTTCCGAACTTCGTGCAAGAATGACTGATTTGTTTTGTTTGTTTATTTATTTTACATCCCCTCGAGAATTTTTCGCCCATATTGAGACGTCACCAGTTGTAGGTGACAAATTTAGACCAATGCTTAGCTCTCAAAGCCGTGAGGGATCCTTAACGTACCAACATATGTCGCGATAAGACAGAACCTCCGTATTCAAGGTCATATTTAAAAGTCCCGTGATTCTCATTCGTTTGGCGAAGGAACAATACGCCGGTTTCGAGATACGTCCGAGTTATTTCCCTTTGAGAACTCTCATACATAGTAAGGCGTGAAAGAATTTGTTTACACGCGGGAGTTGGACAGATATTCATCACAGCGTAAGTGCATGCACTCAGTAAGTTTCTCATACGCTGTTTGATAACCCGAATTCGACTGATACACAAACTAAGTAAGTGATAAGTATTTAGGGAGTAATTAAATACATAGAATTCTTATCCTATCACGTTATTTCGTTGGTCATAAGTACCATATCCAAGATATTTCTTGCAAATATGACATTGTTTGTATGTTTCCACTTCGGTAAAACATTTCTTTCGATAGCATTTTGTATTTCCCACATTTACATATTTAAAGAGAAGCCGCTTTTAATACATTTCATCGTCTTTCTCGTTGGCTGTATATCCACTCTGTCCCACTTAGGCATTCAAAGTTCCACTAAATGCACCTCCTATACAGAAGAGTTC
This sequence comes from Ostrea edulis, assembly GCF_947568905.1. Classification (NCBI taxonomy): domain Eukaryota; kingdom Metazoa; phylum Mollusca; class Bivalvia; order Ostreida; family Ostreidae; genus Ostrea; species Ostrea edulis. The sequence continues at coordinate 88,125,910 of NC_079165.1, read as the reverse complement.
GTATCTCGAAACTGGCGTATTACTACCTATGTTTACGTCATAAAGTGTAACGCGGAGCTCGAATTCATAATCTCCATGTGACGAAGCGAACGCTCTACCACAATTTTAACACATGTACACTGTATCTAAAATAGCAAGATTGTCGGATTTTAACCACATTTTATTTTAGGTTAATTTGATGACCCCAAGTTCATTTCCAGCATCAAACTTTCTTTTATGCAGCCATTTTCAAAATGGCCGCCATTTATCGAAATATTTTATAGTGTTAAAATCTCTACGATATTTGGGTTCTGAGGTCAATTGAGGGTTCTCAGTTCATTTCTAGCATCAGTATTTCTTTTCATTAAATTTTCAAATGTTTCAAATTGGCTTCCATTTCAAATAGCTGTCAAGAAATCAAGTTTGTTGGACTTAAACCCAATGTAATTTCTTGAAGGAATTGAGGATTCATTTCTGGCGTCATTTTTTACCCTTTCCCGTCCTTCTGCGACACCCAGTTTTCCGGACTTTTTTAACTACACGCCTCCAAATAATAGATTGATTTTTTTTTTGTATGCAGGTGTATATTGATATGTAACAGTTAGAATTTGAGTTTTGTTCCGGTTCGTTGATTTTTGGTGGAGTTGTGCCCCTTTGATATAAAAAAAACAACAACAACAACCAGTTTTCCGAACGCTTCTTTTAACGTCTTTTAAGATATTGAATTCATTCTTTGTATGCAGGTGTATATTGATGAGTTACCGATCGAGTTTGAGTTTTGTTCCGGATCATTGATTTTTTATGGAAGTTTGCCCCTTTTACATAGAAAAATTAATGTTAGGACCAGTTTTCATGTTATGTATTTATTTTTATGGCTGTTAAAACATATACATGTAAAGGATTGTTGTCGAGTTCTTAATTGCACTAAATGCGTGTAACATACAATCTGAATACTACATTCAATGCTATTCATGTACTTCGATGGATTTCCTACATTTGACTTTACTGCAGGCGGGGGCTTTCGTGTCATGCCGACATATCTAGTTTTTGTTAGCTCACCTGAGCCGAAGGCTCAAGTGAGCTTTTCTGATCACATTTTGTCCGGCGTCCGTCTGTCTGTCTGTCCGTCTGTCTGTAAACTTTTCACATTTTCATCTTCTTCTCATGAACCACCAGGCAAATTTCAACCAAACTCGCCAAAAGCATCCTTAGGTGAAGGGCTTTCAAGTTTGTTCAAATGAAGGGCCATGTCCCTTTCAAAGGGGAGATAATCACAAAAATGCAAAAATAGAGTGGGGTCATTTTAAAATCTTCTACTCAAGAACCACTGGGCCAGAAGAGCTGAAATTTACCTGAAAGCTTCCTGACATATTGCAGATTCAAGTTTGTTCAAATCATGGCCCCCGGTGGTAGGATGGGGCCACAAGGGGGGGGTCAAAGTTTTACATACAAATATATAGGGAAAAACTTTAAAAATCTTCTTCTCAAGAACCACTAAGTCAGAAAAGCTGAGATTTACATGAAAGCTTCCTGACATAATGCAGATTCAAGTTTGTTCAAATCATGGGCCCCTGGGGTAGGATGGGGCCACAATAGGGGATCAAAGTTTTACATACAAATATATAGGAAAAATCTTTAAAAATCTTCTTCTCAAGAACCACTGAGCCATAAAAGGTGACATTTACATGAAAACTTTTTGACATAGTGCAGATTCAAGTTTGTTCAAATCATGGCCCCCAGGGATAAGATGGGGCCACAAGGGGGGGGGATCAAAGTTTTACACACAAATATATAGGGAAAAACTTTAAAAATCTTCTTCTCAAGAACCACTAAGTCAGAAAAGCTGAGATTTACATGAAAGCTTCCTGACATAATGCAGATTCAAGTTTGTTCAAATCATGGGCCCGGGGGTTTGATGGAGCCACAATAGGGGTTCAAAGTTTTACATACAAATATATAGGAAAAATCTTTAAAAATCTTCTTCTCAAGAACCACTGAGCCAGAAAAGCTGATTTTTACATGAAAACTTTCTGACATAGTGCAGATTCAAGTTTGTTCAAATCATGGCCCCCGGGGGTAGGATGGGGCCACAGGGGGGATCAAAGTTTTACATACAAATATATAGTTAAAATCTTTTTCTCAATAACACTGAATCAGAAAGCTGATATTTACAAGAAAACTTTCTGACATAGTGCAGATTCAACTTTGTTCAAATCATGGCTCCCGGGGGGTAGGATGGGGCCACAAGTGGGGGAGGGGGGTCAAAGTTTTACATACAAATATAGGAAAAAGCTTTAAAAATCTTCTTCTCAAGAACCATTGGGCCAAAGAGGTCGACATTTACATGAAAGCTTTCTGACATAGTGTAGATTCAAGTTTGCAAAGGGTAGTTTGGGCTATAATAGGGACTAAGGTTTTACATGCAAGTATATATGGAAAGTCTTCAGATATGGACCAAGGTGACTCAGGTGAGCGATGTGGCCCATGGGCCTCTTGTTTGTTGGGTGGGTGGGTCTTTCTCGCCCATAGAAATGGCCACAGTCGCTCTCCGTAACCCGTTGATGAAAGTACATGTATTAGATACTGAAGGATAATATAGGCCAATGTAATCTCGGTTGAAATTCGGCTCGGCTGAATATTTGGACTGACGCCCATAGAAATGGCCACAGTCGCTCTCCGTAACCTGTTGATGAAAGTACATGTATTAGATACTGAAGGATAATATAGGCCAATGTAATCTCGGTTGAAATTCGGCTCGGCTGAATATTTGGACTGACGCCTTCACCGAATCTCGGAGCAGTCCTTCATAGTTCATGTCTGGAAATTTACTTTCAGCTTCAGCCGGTTCTAGCAATTAAATGCACTTAGGTGACACTGCTGTTCGTTTCAAATAAGTATCAATGCTGTATTACTTACCGTTTAGGTATAAAAATCCCAAAATGAAAACAGACACTACATTTTCCGTTCAAATAATAATAATAATACCATATTTATATAGCACCCTTTTCATACACTATGTACACTCAAAGGTGCTTTACAAATGTAATGTACATTATTACCCCGGCAGACCTTATATCAATCTAGAACTTTCTCAGCCTCCTAGGAAGATTTCTATGGCACAACATTTTATCTCCTGGAATTGAAGAGTTCCTATAGTTTGCTTTATCTAGTTACTGATACATGTACATCGTATCTCTACACACCTACTAGCATTTCGCTAATTCAAAAACAAACTATAGGAACTCTTCAATTTTGGGAGATAAAATATTGCGCCATAGAAGCCTTCATTTGAACCACGGGCATTGGAAGTTAATGTAAATATATAGTATGTGCATGTATAAAAAGGGAAGGGTAGGACACTCTTTTTGAGGCAAATTCGGGTTTTGGTTATTGTGGACGTTTCTCAAACGATAACAAACAGCCAAGCTGAATCTCAGCCCAGATTAAGGCCAATGCATCTAGTTGTACATAAATATTTTTGTTTTCAGATTGATGGGATTCAAAAGGGGGGGGGGGGGGCAACTTAGAACTCTATGGGGAAAATAATTCCAATTATAAAGTCTTGGGAATTTCCGAAATGAGAAGAGAATGACAGGGCTTACACAAGTATCAAAGTCAAGTGACTCCAGTGACCTTGACCTCTGACATTGAACATAAAACTGGTGTTACTTCAGAACCAGATCTGATAGAGGCTTGCTGAAGTTCAAGTGACTATGTACAGTGACTTTGATGTTTGACGTTGAACATAAAAACTGGTATACCTTTAGAACCGGGATTAATAGAGACGTGGTATCTTCAGAAATGATAAGAGATTCAAAATAGTATTGTAGTCAAGTGACTCCTGTGACCTTGACCTTTGACCATACAAATTCATATTACATGTAATTTAGAACCGGGACCAATAGAGACATAGAAACTTCAGCGATGATTAAAGGATGTTGTGACTTACAAACTAGTACCACCAGTGACCTTGACCTTGATCATAAAAACTCGTATTGCTTTAGAATCGGGACTTATACAGTCATGGAATCTTCAGTGATAAAAAGATGTGACCTACAAACCAGTATTAGGGTCAAGTGACTCCAGTAACCTTGACCTCTTATAAAGATAAAAATGTAAATAAGTAGAGGATCTTGAACGAGTGCTTATGGCATATGAATTGATGAAATGAGTTGCCGGTTTTAATATTTCCCGAGCCTTGGCGAGGAAAATATCTAAACCTGGCAACGAATTTCATATGCCATAAACACGAGTTGAAGATTCTATTTATCAAACAGCTATCAATAAACGCATATTTTAGTTACTTTCCATTTCATGTGATTGTTTTCATTTAGCTTCAATGCATCGTCTGAAAAATGTCCTTGAGCGCAAGAAATAAGATCTAAAGATAAAAATGTCAAAGTGATAGCGAAATTGAAATTTTAAACTTAAAATCTTAATATAGGTTATGTCATTGTGTTACAACAACAAATGAACAGGAATATTGATGATAGACTTGAATAACGTTTGTAGTAAAACTAGAAAGTTAACAATTTTGTATCTATGTCAGCACGCACAATTTTTGCATTCTTCACGTTTTTATTCTTTGACGTCATCTGTTCCGTCACTGTTTGGAGTATTACGCTTTAAATTTCTGTTTCAAAGTCAAAGGCACTTAATTTCACTTCATAAAAAAACACAATCTTCCCTTGGAACAACTTTGGTTACAATTTTAACTGGGTCGCCAACTTCAAAGGATGTCATGTTGTTTTATTTACGTGGCGCATGAATATATGTTATTGATCTACATGCACATGATTTGCATAGTTATTAACCTGTGCCAAGAGTTCATATCGTTTTTCCGAACCCGCGTTATGAACCCGGAAATAATACTGTTGTGTGATAAACATTGAATAATAAACACGATTGACAGGCATGTTGTTAATTTGATTAAATATAGATCTCTCAAGTGTGCGCCATTTGATAGATGTGTATTTTAATCAGATTGGGCATGTGCTACACTTTAATTTAATGTCTTTCGTTGACATGGATTTTGTGCAAGGGCGTAGTACATGTACTGATAATAAAAAAATCGCACTTTTATACAGCCAGTACTTCGTTTGGGGGACTTTATAATCGGCAGATGATATCATATCTGCTTTAATTATGTAATGTTAAATTGTAACTGAATACGAGTGTACAAAATGTGGTTAGTAATTCTATTCATCTAACTTAAGTAGCCAGTCTCAATGTTTTGATATCCAATCATATGATACACTAAAACCCGAGTCTCTAATCACTTTTGACCGGGTTTTGCACTCTAACTGTAGAATGAAAGGTGAAGATAACGAACGGTGATCAATCTCATAACTCCCATAAGCAATATAGAATAGAGAGTTGGGCAAACACAGACCCCTGGATATACCAGAGGTGGGATCAGGTGCCTAGGAGGAGTAAGCATCCCCCTGTTGACCGGTCACACCCACCGTGAGCTCTATATCTTGAACAGGTAAACGGAGTTATCCGTAGTCAAAATCAGTGTGCCAAGAACGGCCTAAAAATCGGTATGAAGCACGTCAGACAGCATTTGACCCAATGATAGGTTGTGTTTGGCAAACTAGATCGTTATAACGACCATAGAATATGCGAAATGCTGGCTTTAAATGAGACTGTTGAAACCCCTGCACCATCAACTTGTTTGTCAGTAGCCTGCTTCGATTTAAAAACTGACCATACGCAGAACAAGCTCTTGCGTATCGAATCAGTTGAGAGATATAAACACCATATGGAATATTGCTACATGATATGGGAAGTTGACGATGGAGAAGCTAAAATCATCCCGTTTGTCAAAAGTTGAGTTGTTAGTTTGCCGTTAATATCTACTTTCAATAAAATATCTAAGTATGAAGCAGAAGTGGACAACTCTGTGGTGTCTTTTATTTCGAATTCTCTGGGATATATCAAATCGACATATGAATGAAAATAATTATTGTTAATAGATAATACGTCGTCGATATATCAAAATATCGTATTGAAGGTCACCGCAACAATGTATATAATTACCATAGCTACTCTCGAAGTACAATATATACCTTGTCCTCCGGCCTCGAGGAATATTGTACTTCTCAGGTAGCTAAAACACCGTATTGACCTCACAAATGTCAATAATTGTATAATATATTAAAACGCCAGAATGATCCAGACTGTTATAATGCTACTTACATTTACCTCTCTCATACCAATCAACTTCTGATATTCTCTTCTGCCGTAGCTCCGTTAACCTCCTAAGGGAAAATCTTAGGTTCTGTGTCAAGCTTAAAGTCTATCAATCTGTGTAGTTTTAGCCCAAGCTCTTTTTTCCATTTTGTGTTTTTCCTCTGTTATCAATTTTGTGTTTTTCAGGCATCTTGGAGGTTTTTCTACAAAGCCGGGACATGGTTGCCATCATTACCGTGTGCACAGTCTTTTTCTTCCTTTCTGTGACTTCCTGTTGCATTTTGTTGGGACTGTGTATAAGGAGGAGGCGACGAAACAAGAAAAACCCGCCTAAACCGACCAAGGACCATGAGCAATTTCTTAGAGACTTAGATATGGATTACTCCATTCCAATTCCTGTCGTACAAGCTAGAGCAGATAATGTACATGTGCATTATCACGTTAGGATGCCATGGTCTGGCCCCCTATTTACTATAGATGGGAGTAGAACATGGCAACCCCTCTAATTTCAATACTCATTAAAACTGCTTCAAACTCAGGGACGTAATGGCGTGACCTTTCTTTGCACCGATCAGTTTTTAAGTAATGCACATGTATATCATTTTGCATCATTGAATTACTACATGTACCGAATATATAACCAAGTTCTATCAAATAATGCAAATAATTATAACAGAGTTTGGAAATGATGTGATGTTTTAAAAGATCTGACATTAATAATTATTTTGCCTTTGGTTCCCAGTCACCTGCATTCACAATTATCCAAACAAGCACGGCAGATTTTTCATTAAATGAGCGATTCAGTCGTTATGTTAAAATGACTGTGTGGTAGAGGAATTCAATACGTGTCAAAGCTTACTTATCCATCTCTAATATGACACTAATCTGATAGTGGGAATCCACGTGATCGTCGATTACCCGCGGAGATAGAAGTATCGCACTAAGAGTGGAACGGAAGAAAATCACGACAGACACTTGGCGATGTACGAGTAATCCAGAAGTTTTCCGATACACCGATGCTAACAGTTTGATTGAAAATGGGAGACCTTCTTATATGAGGAAGAGTTGTGAGCACGGTTCAATTATACAACAGTAGTGGCATTTCATAAGAAGAATGTATGCCACTAAAAGATTACCTTTATTGTTTTACGTTGGACCAATGTAACGTAGCGTGCCAACATTGCACATTGCCTTAGTAAATAAAAACATGTTCCAATCTTGCATGGTGCTGTAAGAATTATTCTGTCATTTAATTCTATCAATTGTTCTTTGTCTGTGGACAGGACCATATTCATATCACCAAGACCGACCATCTCTTTAAGACACATAAATATGTAATCAACTGTGAATATAAACAGTGGTTTTAATGCATTATTTATGCAAATTCTAGATGGCGAACAAGGCGTAAATCAATGCACTGGCTTTTCACATAATTTATGTCCAGAGAAAAGATTACTTTTGTTCGCTGATTGCAACGGTGTTTAGCTCAAGTGAGTTGAAAACTCAAGTGATCTTTTCTGATCACATTTTGTCGGGTGTTGCTAAAACGCGGAACGGAAAATGAAACGGAACGGAAAACGGGAAATATTGTATGCAATTATCTTATGAGGAGGTCAACATTTTACAAAATAAAAGGTTTATCATGAACAAGGGAAGCAGAAATTACATGTATATATTTATGTATCACATCAAATTTTAAAGCGAACGAGCCCGGTGTGTATAAAGGATATGGGATGTGTTTATGTGAAAGTTGGTACATTTACTGACATCCTGCGGATTAGTGTTGAACCCGAAGAGATACAGTGGGAAAGAAAGATTGAAACAGAACCAATGAAAACTAGGGTGAAGTTTACAACCCAGAGTATGAGAAATTAACAGATATGAAATAATAGACCATTTATGCTTGAATGGAATTAAAAGGTCATCTCATTATTAATCTAAATGTTAAGATACAAGTATTTAGTTTAAAAATAAACTGTTAGAAGTCCTCCCTATGTAGGACTGGCGTACTGCGGTCACTAAGTCTCTGTTACTTAAAAATTAATATATCAAACACAAGATGTTTGAATTGCTGACTTAATAAGATCATGAATCGTCGTTGTTATATACATATCACACTCTCTGTTGTAGGTACACACGTTAATGGCGTTTTGCCACGGGGGGGGGGGGGGGGGGGCAAATAAGTAGGTGTGTTTTTCCCATTCGCTGCTCTCTAACACATCTGTCAATGCCGACATTTCAAAATTCTTGTAAAACCCCTTGTGAATTCTTATACAGACGTATAACTTCGCTTTTAAATTTTTTTTATTTATGATGCAGAATTTTCATACATGTCCAAGACCGAGTGTAATGTCGATATCGACGACATCGACAATATCGTGTCGATATCGTTTCGATATCAACCACATGGACTTTTTGTAATTGACTGAGATTTGTGAAATAATTAATATTGAAAAATTACCACAGACTAACTATCATGTCGATATCGGCAATATCAGTTCGATATCGTATCGATATCGATAGTTGTATGGATTTTGTTGTTGAAGTCAATCATCATAAATGACGCTGGGTACTTTGTCGATATCGACAAAACTGTTCCGATATTGTATCGATATCGATCGTGTTTCGTGAATTTATTAAGAATTCTGCCCGAGGTTCATGCAGATTTTTAGATTTAACTCCAAACAATGTTTTTATAATCATAAGCACAAGTTTAAAGAAGGACAGTAGCAAAAAACTTCACAACCAACTGCTTACCAATCCTGATTCGATATCGACATGATATCGTCGATATCGACAGTAATAGAAACTTAATCAATTTAGAATGCTTAAACACATGCACATCTATAAAAAAAAAAAAAACAGTGGCAAGGATGGTTACAAAAAACTTACAAATATCATGGTTCGATATCGACATGATACCGTCGATATCGACAGCAAGGGATACTTTGTTAATGCAAATTACCTAAACATTTGCACAATTATAAGAATGATGCAGGCAAGGACATGCACAACCATTTGTTTTACAATCATGATTCGAGATCGACACGATATCGTCGATATCGACAACAAGGGAATCTCAGTCAGTGTTAAATAAACAGACAAACAACAATGAAGAAATATAGTTGGTAGAATGTCACAACAAAATCTTGAAACGGTAACTATTCGATATCGATACGATATCATCGATATCGACAGTAAGGGGAACTCATTTAGTGCAACATAGCGAAATTTATACACAAGTGTAAAGAAATATAGTAGCTAGGACATTCATAACGAATTGTTTAACAATATTGATTCGACATCGATTTGATATCATCGATATCGACGATATCGACATAACACCATGTATTGGACATAACTCAGAATTTTCAGATAAAACTATTTTACTGCTTGTAAACAAATTCCCACAATTTAGATTTTAATCATAATAAGGTATTTTCTTCCGATTTTTGGTCTTGTCTTAGCTACATTAATCATTCTAATTTTTAAATTCTGTTTCTTTCCGTTTTCCTCTCCGCGTTTTAGCAACACCCCATTTTTTCCGGCGTCAATTTGTCCGTTCGTTCACTTTCGCCATTTACAAAACACGGATGCACGGCAATCGGAACATCACTCGGCCTTTTATTCTCCGGAAAAGGCTGAGTGATGTTCCGATTGGGATGCACGGAAATAGGAAAAGTGTTGTCCGTGCGTAGTCTAGGTCACCTACACGTTTGTCAATGCAGTGTTCTACGAGTGTTTGAGTAGGGAGTCAAACGGCTAGTCCGTGCGATATATTAAGAAATTTATATGTGAACGGACTTGTAATACATGTACCTGGAAAAATAACACAGAATGCACGTGAATAATTCATGGCCGTAGGAACCGGGGGGGGGGGGGGGCAACCGTGCCCCCCCCCCCAAATTCATATAGTAAAATTCACATATAGTGTAATGTATAATTATTTTTAAGCCGAAAGTTCATTTAATTCAACGAGACTCAGAGTCAGTCAGTGTGACTGTCCTTTAGCTTAAATTAAAAAAAATATTATGAAAAGCACTTAATGCCTTAACATTTCTTAGGGCATCATCCAAAAGGTGGTAATCATTAGGTAATGGTTCGGTTCTCGTTCCCAGCTCCGCATCTGGCGTCAAACCTATGATATGTAGTGACTGTTCCTTTGCCAAGTGCCCGGCACTAGTGTCGTTTAAAGTCCTTTACCGGTATTTGTTGACGACTCATATGAGTGAAAAAATCTCGCAAGGGGCAACTGATCAAAAGGTATCTAATATGTGTGACCTTGACTAACTTTCAAGGTCTAATAATTCATTAGGTAGCTTGTTCATAGAAACTTCGTCTTGATACAAAAATGTCTATGCCCAACTGCCCTAATACCAGTTCAACGTTTGTATATATTTAAAATCATTTTGTAAAGCTAATATGATGAATTGTTGACTATTTTATCATCACAGTTTTTATGGTAAAGGTAAACCCGACAATGTGTGAAGTACTATTTATCAGTGATATAACACCCCCAATGTGACGTAGGTCATGACGTGTAACAACTTTTTCAAAGCTTGTAAAGTCTCAGGCTGTCAAGACCTGTTTCATTCTTGGTTCAAGAGTAGACACTCGTATCAGTGTAAGATCAACCTTCTGCACAGTTTTAACTTTGATTATATTTCACAATGTATGCCCAGACGGACGAAAGGAAGGCATTTTTCGAAAAAGTGCACGAAGAAGCAAGGAATGCAGGAAAAAAGGGATGGGGAGCACTAAGTTTTCTTGTTAGACTCAAAGGGCAATTTTTAAAAAAAATATCCTCTTCCAACAAGCATACCTAATATCCCAACTTCGAATATTCGAAAAGATGCTGTTTCCTCAGAGCTTTATCCAAATGATGCTCCTTCTGAGCTTATCCCGATTCAGATATATGGTGATGGGAATTGTTTATTCATAACTCTCTCTTTTTTTGTGTTTGGACATGAGGACAATTTTAAGGAAATGAGGGTACGAATTGTGTTTGAACTTGTTTCAAACCTGAAGCGCTACACGAATTAAAACACTTTTATGACCATGTCCAACAAAAGTTCACTTCAATATGTCTTTGAAAGTTCCCTGTCAGAAGAGTGTTTAATTACTGGTGATTTGATTGCTTCGTTACAAAAGGAAACAATAAAAACAACCCAGAACGGTTACTATTCAAGCCTTTTACATATTTTCGTAGCTTCTAACGTTTTGCAGAAACCAATCGTCGATTTTTCCCGAGGTGCAAAACCCTGGTGTAAACAGACAAGATCATAATCAGCTTATTGTTCCTCTTGACCGTGCTGATGCTAAAGAATATCAGGATGCTATCCACATCATGTGGACTCAAACAATTGCTACAAAAATAGATGGTTGGACACCTAATCATTTTGTTGCCTGTATTCACAAGCATGAGGGACCTCTTTCAAAGCGTTCGAGGTTATCCTTTGAGGATTCTGAACCTCATCGCTCATTTGAACCAAAACAATCACAAGATAGTCCTTCCCTACTCTTGGAGTCTAACATAAATGAGGAGTCTATTGAAACAGGTAAATTGGGGACAACTGCAAACAAAGAAACAGACAAACATGTTAAGGTTGCTTCCTTTATTGATTCTTCTTCTTCTTCAGAAGATGATATCTCAGAAATGCCAGTTCAAAGGGCTCAGGTTGTACATGAAAAATGGCATACACCAGAGATCGGTAGTACCTCAAATCAGCCACGGAATATTTTCTTTCAAGCAAAAAAGTTTGGTAAAAAGATGAGATCTTTCAATGCCTCCTGGTTTGATCGGTAGTCTTGGTTACATTATGTAGAAATCAAAGATGTTGTATTCTGTTTTCCTTGCATAAAATCATTTCAGAAGAAGACTCTCAGTTGTCACAAGAAAGAAAAAGCTTTCATATCAAGTGGTTTTAAAAACTGGAAAAAAGCAACCACAAAATTCGCCGCACACGGGAAAAGTGATTGCCATAAAGAAGCAATGGAAAGGGAGTTTACGATAAAGGAGGAGGTTAAAGATGTTGGAGAATGTCTTTCAAAGACGCACGAAGTCGAGAAGAAGTCTAACAGAGAGAATTTGCTTTAAATCACAAACATTTTGAAGTTTCTTGCTCGACAAGGAATTGCTCTTCGGGGTGACAAAGACGAGAAAAACTCGAACTTTAATCAACTTCTCATGCTAGAGGCTAAACGCGATCCCCAGCTTCAGGAATGGCTACAACGCAAGACAAATAAGTATGTTGCTCCAGATATACAAAATGAAATTTTGCAGGTGATGGGGTTGCAAGTTTTGCGACAAATTGTTGCTTTCATCAAATCGTCTGAATTCTTTTCAATAATGGCAGACGAAACACGAGATATTTCCAACAAAGAGCAACTTGTTTTATGCATTCGATGGGTTGATCAAAATTTTACCGCTCATGAAGATTTATTAGGGATGTACTGTCTTTCTGACATTGGGGCTAACTCAATAACCCTATCAATTAAAGATGCCCTTTTGAGGTTCGATCTGCCTATCAACAAAGTACGAGGCCAGTGTTATGACATGGCTGCTTCTATGGCTGGTTCAAAGACAGATGTTGCAACACAAATTCATGCACTTGAACCCAGAGCCCTTTACATACACTGTTATGGTCATGCTCTTAACCTAGCTTGCTTTGATTCTATCAAGGGATGTAAGTTGCTTAGAGACACTCTGGACATTGCAAAGGATATAACAAAGTTGATTAAAGAATCTCCAAGAAGGGAGATGATTTTCAATACATTAAAAAATGCCCAAAATCTAAAGAAAACGTCAGCGGGAATAAGGGTTTTGTGTCCCACAAGATGGACAATAAAAGTCGACACATTTTTGAGCATTTTGTCAAACTATGAAATTCTAAGAAATGTTTGGGATGAAAGCTTCCAATACGTGCGTGAGGTAGAAATGAGAAACAGAATTATATGTGCAGGTTTGATTTCTTCTTTGGGTGTTTACTGAGTGAAAAACTTTTACGTTATAGTGATAATTTGGCAAGGGTTCTGCAGGCTCCAAATCTCTCGGCGACAATGAGTGCTTTGCAAAGTCTCCGAGATGTGACAATCTTCACTCAGTGTTACGAGGAAGTTGTTGAAAAAGCAAAACAGATGAACATCGATGATCCTGTTCTTCCTAGAAAACGCAAAATTCCTTGTAAACTTGATGATGGGACAGCAGCACATACTTTTTCATCGTGTGCAGATATGTATGGGAAAGATTTCTACGAGGCATTAGATCTGCTTTTAGCTGGCATAAAATCTAGATTTGACCAACCAGGTTACAAAGCTTATGTTAATCTTGAAAACCTCGTAATTAAGGCTTGCACAGGTCAAACGTTTGAAGAAGAATTCAATTTTGTCACGACCCTATATGATACAGATTTGAAGCCAAAGGATCTTCACTGCCAGCTTATAATGTTAAAGACTGTTTTACCAAAAGACTTTACGCCAGATATACCAAGTGTGGTTGAATTTTTCAGACATTCAAATGAAAAAAGTCTGTTTGCCGAGATCCTCAAAATTCTCAAACTAATTTTGGTACTTCCTGCAACTAACGCTACCAGTGAGCGCTCATTCAGCGCCTTGAAAAGATTGAAAACATCACTGAGATCAACAATGAGCCAAATACGAACAAACAATTTGCTTTTATTGCATGTTTATAAAAATGAGACTGATGAACTGAATCCAGAAAAAATAGTTGAGGAGTTCGTAAGTGAAAGTGAACACAGACTGTCGATTTTTGGAAAGTTTACCGAGTACTAAATACCTTATGACTCAGAAATGATTGATAACAAAATAATAAAGATATAAACAAAAACAAAAAAGATTTTTAAAAAATCCTTAACACCCCCCTCCAAAAAAAAAAAACCCCAAACAAAACTTAAAATTAAAGTTGAGGGGTTTTCTGGGAAACTAATTAGATTCTATGTACATAATTAGATTTATGTACATGACGTACACCTAAATGCTTGCACGTATTTATGCATTTATCTTTTTACTAATGGTATTGTCGATATCACTTTTTTGTCGTAAATTACTTTGGTGTGGTGCCCCCCCCCCCCCCCCAAGTGAAATTGCTTCCTACGGGCCTGGAATTACAAGAAATTTTATATCGTCACTATATCATATACGAACATGAATTCATATTCAGGCTTTCTACAAGTACAAAACAATTTTATGTAATTCTACTGACTGTTGGTGGTTGCAAGTAGAGGAAAGGAATTTACGGGAAAATCTGTTGTTCATACAATCCATTAAATGCATTATGGGGTCTTATTGCTTCAGTATTAATTGTAATGTTTACTGGAAGTCCATCAAAACACAACTCCACGGCGTTTGCAATTGCATAAACACCACAGTCATTTCCATTTTTCTGAACATCAGAATTCATAAAGTGAACAGTCATATTTTGTTCCATTTGCAATGCTCATTTGAACAGCGGATGAAATCGAATGTGACATTGTGCTGTCATGAAATTTATCAGATGAAGATATGATGTGAAATTGACATTCATTGTTGTGAACATGGCCCAGTTAGACCACCACTCTCCGGATGTGTATTGACTATTTGAATAAAATCGTCCACAATTGAGCGAAAGTAAGGTTTTTCAACATAAACACAAGAATTAGTAAAATTTGTGTGACATTGTTCACAAGTCCTCTTCTTTAGAACCGCTGAGTCAATTTAAAACGAACTTGGCACAAAGCACCCTTGGGTAAAGGGGATTTCAATTTGTTCCAATGAAGGGTCATGATCTCTCTAAAGGGGGGATAATCAAGAAAATACAAAATTAGGAGGTGGTCATTTAAAAATCTTCTCAAGAACCACTTCGTTAGAAAAGTTGAAGCAATCATAAAAGCTTTCTGACATAGAGCAGATTCAAGTTTGTTCAAATCATGGCCTCCGGAGTTAAGGTGGGGCTACAAATAGGGTAAAAAAAAATCTTTAAAAATATTACAAGGCCATGAATACTCATATTGATATGCAAGTATCCCCAGGTAGTGCAGATTAAAGTTTGTTCAAATCATGACTCCAAGGGTAGGGTGGGATCAAAGTTTTACATGGGGATATGTAGAATAAATGTTTAAAAATCTTCTTCAGAAGAACAATTGGGTCACGATTGCTCATATTGATATGCAAGCATCCCCAGGTAGTGCAGATTTAGATTTGTTCAAATTATGGTCCCCGGAGGTAGGGTGAGGCTACGATAAGGACCATGGTTTTACATGGGAATATACAGGGATTTAAAAAAATCTTTTTTAGTAACAACAGGGCCATGATTAGTCATATTAGTATGCAAGCATTTCCATGTAGTGTAGATTGGAGTTTGTTTTAAAAATCATGACCCCCGGATCAAAGTTTTACATCGGAATATACAGGGAAACATCTTCAAAACTCTTCTCAAGAACAGCAGGATCATGATTAGTTTTTGACCCTTGAGTTTGATCTACTTTTAAAGAAAACCTAAGCTCGGCCATATCTTCTGAGCTACTAGTATTTATGCTTTCATAATGAGCATTTAGATTCCTTAAGGCAAGAAAATCCATTTGATGCTTTAATGTTTAGCCATGTGACATTAGTTTTTAAGTTTGACCCAAAACTTTAACTTTGCCCATAACCTTTGAATGCTGAGTGATACATATTTCATTTATGTATTCCTTGTGACAAGACTTTTCTTTTGGTACCAAAATATTAATGTTGTACTTCGTAACCTTGAACTTGGAGACCTAGCTACTTTTTAGAAAGATGCTCTGAAATGTTTAAGGTAGGGCTTTATGTTTTGTAGATAGATTCCTTATGGCAAGACCTTACATTTCATACCATGATTTTTTTTATCTTGTGAGTGAAATATTCTCGAGCGGGACGTCAAACAATATTCAATCATTCAATCTTGTGACGCTGTATTGTATCGGGGTGCTATGGGGCTAGGTTGGGGCCTCAGTTTGGGGGCAAAAGTTTTCATGAGAAATAAAGCTTTTAAAAATCGCAATAGCTAAACAACAGCAGAGCCAAGGTGACTCACGTGAATGATGTGGCCTACGGGCCTCTTGTCGGGGGTCACTTGCGTTACTCAGGTGACCTATACATGATCATTACATGTAGTTATTTATCTGCGTCCGTCGTGCGTTAATATTGAACATTTTAACTTCCTCTTGATAACTATCATTCCGATACTTTTCAAATTTAGTATGAAGCATCTTTGGGACAAAAACGACTTAAAAGTAAATTTCAAGACTCCTGCACCACCGGGACCTTAGGGGAGGGACAAAAACTATCAAAATCTTAAATACACAACGCACGTCTTCTAACAATATAGATTCATTATACAAAAACCTCAAAAGAACATATTGGGAGTATTGTCAATTTTTAAAATTGCAAACAGTCATGCCTTAGAATAACAAAATGGATTTTTAACAAGAGACCCAAGGGTCACATCGCTCACCTGAACAGCAGTTCCTAGCAATAAACAAGCTGAGCAAAACTCATTATTCAAGCAGCTGGGTTCAGAACAAAAACTTTTCAAAGGAAACGACTAAAAATTCATTAATTCTCAAACTTAATTATTAAACTTGACTAGGAATTTATTTATCAATATGATGTAGACGGGTATGGACTTTCATAAGGATGTTTGGTTCCCTATATACATTACCAATTAATTTTTTCCCCTATTATGGATCCACCCTACCCCCCAGGGGACATCATTTTGATAAACTTGAGTCTCCACTTTCCCATTAAACTTTCACGTAAATTTCAGCTTTTCTGGCCCAGTGGTTCTTGAGAAGATTTTAAATTGACCACACCCTATTTTTTTTTTTGGTGATTATCCCCCCTTTGAAGGGGGTATTGCTCTTCATTTGAATAAACTTGAGCTCACCTAAGTATAATTTGTATCAAGTTTGATTACATTGGCCCTGTGGTTCTGGAGAAAATGTTCCTATATATCAGCATGTAAAACTTTGATCCCCTAATGTGGCTCCACCCTACCCCCAAGGGTCGTGATCTGAACAAATTTGAATCTATTCTATATCAGGAAGCTTTCACTTAAATCCCCATTCTTATGACCCGGTGGTTCTTGAGAAGATTTTCCCTATATAATCCCATGTAAAGCTTTGATTCCCTATTATTGCCCCACCCTACCCCTAGGGGTAATAACTTTAACAAACTTGAATATCCACTATGTCATAAGCTTCCATGTAAATTTCAGCTTTTTTGGCCCAGTGGTTCTTGTGAAGAAGATTTTAGGTCACCTAAGTACTTAGTAAAGGCTAACCGCAACCAAATATCAGGGACCCTTATGTTGAGTAAGGGCTAGCCCCAACCAAACATTAGATGAGTCGCCATTATGTTGAGCAAGGGCTAGCCCCAACCAAACATGAGATGCGTGGCCATTATATTGAGCAAGGGCTAACCCAACCAAACATGAGATGAGTGGCCATTATGCCATTATATTGAGCAAGGGCTGGCCCCAACCTGACATGAGATGAGTGGCCATTATGCCATTATATTGAGCAAGGGCTGACCCCAACCTGACATGAGATGAGTGGCCATTATATTGAGCAAGGGCTGGCCCCGACCAAACATGAGATGAGTGGCCATTATATTGAGCAAGGGCTGGCCCCGACCAAACATGAGATGAGTGGCCATTATATTGAGCAAGGGCTGGCCCCGACCAAACATGAGATGAGTGGCCATTATATTGAACAAGGGCTGGCCCCAACCAAACATGAAATGAGTGGCCATTATATTGAGCAAGGGCTAGTCCCAACCTGACATGAGATGAGTGGCCATTATGCCATTATATTGAGCAAGGGCTGGCCCCGACCAAACATGAGATGAGTGGCTATTATATTGAGCAAGGGCTGGCCCCAACCAAAGATGAGGAGTCCTTTTATTTAGCAAGGACTGGTCCCGACCAAACACGGGTACTGGTAAACTTTGAACAAGATGCGGAATGAGTCACAATAACATGTACTGACTTATCACATGATCAATTCCCCATTTCTTTCTCTTACAACGATGCTAATGTGGCTTAAATTATGATTCACCTTCATCAATACGTTCATTTCATGTGGATAATCTAAATTGGTCTGTATAGAAAATATCAGCTAACTAGGACATTACGCTAAGTCAATAATGACCACGTAATGCAGGCCCGGGACATACAACTGAAGGAAAACCCCACCAAGCGAAAAGTCTGATCTTAATCGGCCACATTTTATGAGCATAAAGCTCAAACTGGTCTGTGGATATGAATTTCATTTTCCCCCCATATCGTTATCCTCTGTATCAACCAAAAGTGCATTTCCATAAACTTAACTAACATTCGATAACAACAGTATTTTTTAACAAGAGATGCATATCGTGAAGGTAAAATATCAAAAATCCCCATCTGCAGTCTTCAAGGAAAATTACATTAAACAATCACTGTCTGTAGGCTTAGAATCTACGGATATATAACATTTTTCTTAGATATACAATTTTTACTTGAAATAAAATCAAAATCTTTTTTATTATCCCTCATTTTCTTCGGGTTTTAAAATTGCTCAATGAAATTTAACCTTATCTTAGAAATTTGTAATTCAATAGGTTTTATCTAGGACTAAATTATGTAAAATTAAAATTAAAATCGAAGGTCGATCAACATTACTTCTGAATCTTTTGTAAATTACGCATTTTCTGCTGTGTCATGTGCATCGGTAGGGATTAGTTTGTGTGAAGGACTGTCGTATAAGATCAGAAACACACCAACCAGATTTTGACTCCATGCAACATAATGCAAAAGACAAAACTTATGAAAGAATTTAACAGAAAGCAATGGCTGATTGGTCAACAACAACGTTAAAAAGTTCCTAATTGGTCGATGAGAACACATAAGAATTGGGGGGGGGGGGGGGGGGGGGGGGGAATCATCGCCATTGTCTGAAGTAAAAGGTGGTTTATTGTCGATTTGGTTAAAAGGAAAAATAGGACATCTAGCTAGAACACACAAGTCTTGCTTATTGTCTACGAATGACCGATGTTGGAAATGATCTTTACGGATGGCCCACCAATATTGGCTTCAATATTTCACCATTGACAGCGTTTGCTGAACGAACAGTATAATGAATCAGGACTTTGGGACCGTGAAACAGATAAAATGAACTGGATATTTTTTTTTTCGCTATCTAAAGATGGAATAATAGAATTATGTTAGTATGTGTACACTTAAAATTACATTACGTAAATGATCCTCTAGCGCAAACATCCGTTCATCAAAGGACCCCATTGGAAATAAGCTTTCGAGCTTTTATGGGTTATCTTTCGTATTTTTGTATGTATGTTTGTATGTATATATAAGATAAGATATTCTTTATTTCCTCCAAATTCATGGAGAGTATATCATAATCAAATTGTAAACTTATTTGAACAGAACAAGAAAAGCATATTTATATTATGTACATATTTGAAACTTACGGAAGCCCATTAGTGCAAACCAAAACTAAATGAAAAAACGAAATTATTATATAAAAAACGAAATTATTAAATAAAAAACGAAATTTATATATAATAATTTCGTTTTCGTTTTTTATATAATAATTTCGTTTTTTACATAATAATTATTTCGTTTTTTATTTAATAATTTCGTTTTTTTTATATACATGTAATAATTTCGCTTTTTATATAATAATTTCGTTTTTTATTTAGTTTCGGTTTGCACTAATGGGCTTCCGTAGAAACTAATGATTACAATCTACAGATTACGGCAGTCTATGGCAAAAAAACCCTCTATTTTTATACAATGTATTTGCAACAGTTAGCATGATTTGCTTCCATTTTGTATAAGAAATATTTTCAAAGCTTGTACCTTGAACACAACCGATTAAAGATAAAAATTGCCATTCATATCAGGCGCGGATCCAGAAATTTTTTCCGGGGGGGGGGGGGGTCAAACCTTTTATAATAACAGTCAACTCATTTTTCTTATAAATCGTTATATTGTATTTTTTTATATTTGCAAATTCCAGGGGGGGGGGGGGGTGTCCGGACCCCCCCCCCCCCCCCCCCCCCCCCCTCTAGATCTGGGCATGCGTGATCTTGATATTCAAACAAAGCATACTCTTCTACACTGAGTATTTGTAGAATATTTTCAAGCATAGTTTGTCCGTCTTCCAAAAGGTTAAAACAGCTTAGCATAAGATGCATATTAAGATTATGCGTATTCCTAGTACATAATGGACACAATTTACAAACAATTTTCATTGAAGACACTTGTACAAAAAAGTTCATCAACAATCTTTTGGACGGGTCGTCCTTAACAATTTGCCATAATCTATTAGGCCTCAGCTTTGTGTGTAGTTTCCTGAAAAAGCACATATCAGTGTCCACGGAAAGAGAAGCAAACCATTGCCATTGTCTTTCTTCTGTTAACCATATTGCTTTAATAACAAGTTTGGAAAATCATATCTGTTAAAAACTGTGGTACTGTTGTTTTTGAATAAGTCAATAACTTGATATTTTTCTGCCGTTTGTAACATAATTTTGGTTGAAAAATATTTTCAGATACCTGAGCATCAACTAGATATCTATAAACTTTATAATATACAAACGTTTGGTCTGACCTATGAAGTTTGCCTAGAAACAATAGGCGACACTTGTCTATATAACCCTGTATGGTCCACAGTCCAATATTTGAAATGCTGGAAAGTGTTGGAGAAAATTTTGAAAATCCTTGAATGATTCTTGAGAAATGCCTTTGTATATATTCAAGTTGTTGTGTGTCTGTAAGTATTAACGAAGGCCAGATCTCACAAGAGTAGAGGACAGATATATCGCAGATTCGGCATAAAATTCACTTCAATCCATACTTATGTATCGGTAAAGCTACAAATGGTCATATTATTGGTATTGTCTATCGTAATGGTGCTGTTTATCACATTAGTTACCAATAGTGCTGTTCATCGCATTGACTACGAGTACCAATGGTGCTGTCTATCCAGGTTAGAATAGGTCCTCATTACCCTTTGCTTGTCGCGAGAGGCGACTAAATGAGGCGGTCCTTCGGATGAGACCGCAAAACCGTGGCCCCATGTCACGATAAAGATCCCTCCCTGCTCAAAGGCCGAAAGCACAGACCATAGGCCTAAATTTTGCAGCCCCTCTCCGGCAATGGTGACTTCTCCACATGAGTGAAACATTCTCAAGTGGGACGTTAAACAATATACAATCAATCACATTAGTTATCCATGGTGCTGTCCATCACATTGACGGGTGGGATATTGACCAACTTTGGATTTTAGAAACCCAATTTTAAGTTAACACCCCCAAATCATAGGCTGCCTGTCAATCAAACATTTAACAATAGATCTCAGGTGGAGTGACATCTGCAAACACTGTGGTCTGGAGCTACCCCAAGAGGTGTTTTGATAACAATAACAGTCAGTACCTACAGGCATTCTTTAGATCTTGAGGAAGTCCAGTATACCTGAGTTTTGATAGCATTGACCTGTCCACAACTGCTATTTTTTCGTAATTCAATTGTTTTTAAAAAGACCCCTGAACAATGCAATTTCAATATAATTGTAATTTTCCCTCTATATATACATGTATTATAAATTACACAATTAGAAATCAAACAATAATTTGCACAATAATTTTTAAAACTTGTAACGGCAAACTGACAACTCAACTGTATCACAAACGGGATGATTTCAGCTTCTCCATCGTCAACTTTTCATACTTATGTAGCAATATTCCACTATCACATGCATATGGTGTTTATATCTCTCAACTGATTCGATATGCAAGAGCTTGTTCTGTGTATAGTCAGTTTTTAAATCGAGGTAAGCTACTGACAAACAAGTTGATGGTACAGGGCTTTCAACAGTCTCGATTGAAGTCGGCATTTCACAAATTCTATGGTCGTTATAACGATCTAGTTTGCCAAATACAACCTATCATTGGGTCAAATGCTGTCTGACGTGTTTCATACCGATTGTTAAGCCGTTCTTGGCACACTGATTTTGACTGCGGATAACTCCGTTTACCTGATCAGGGGTTAGGGCTCACGGCGAGCGAGACCGATTGACAGGGGATGCTTACTCCTCCTAGGCACCTGATCCCACCTCTGGTGGTCCAGGGGTCCGTGTTTGCCCAACAGTCTATTTTGTATTTCTTGTAGGAGTTATGAGATTGATCACTGTTCGTTATCTTCATTTTTCATACTTTATATTGGTGAAATGAAAGGTCAAACGCCATTTTCAATCAGGATGGGCACATGTTAAATTAACAGCCATAGGGCTGGTTTTTAACACTTGATGGGGGATCAAAAATCAGATTTGACCTTTCTTGTCCAAGATTTTAACCTTGGTCCTATTTTTCAACCACAAGAGATAGCTTCATATAACTATGCACCAAGGATAGGGCTAATGATGAGGTTATGACTAGATAATATCCCTGAAAGACGCTAATGGTAAGTTGTCCCTGGGGTCACGTGATCGAAGGATAAGGACGGAGAAAGGTTAGACTTGGATATTCATAACTGTACCATCGATTGTTGTAATTAAAAGCTGGTCTGGAATTGCCTTCGGGGTCATGAATCAGAGGAAGTGGCCTGCTATCAAAAATATTATATTTACTTTTTCAGCAATAACTTCAGAAAGGTGAAGATAACGAACAATGATCAATCTCATAACTCCTATGAGCATTACAAAATAGAAAGTTGGGCAAACACAGACCCCTGGATATACCAGAGGTGGGACCAGGTACCTAGGAGGAGTAAGCATCCCCTGTCGACCGGTCACACCCGCCGTGAGCCCTATATCTTGATCAGGTAAACGGAGTTATCCGCAGTCAAAATCAGTGTGCCAAGAACGGCTTAACAATCGGTATGGAACACGTCAGACAGCATTTGACCCAATGATAGGTTGTATTGACAATCTAGATCGTTATAACAACCATAGAATTTATGAAATGCTGACTTTAAACGAGACTGGTGAAACACCTGCACCATCAACTTGTTTGTCAGTAGCCTGACTCGATTTCAAAACTGATCATATACAGAACAAGCTCTTTCGTATCGAATCAGTTGAGAGATATAAACACCCTATGCAGGTGATGATTTGGGATATGAACTTCAATGTATGGGATCACAGGGTCAACTGACACGGAGGTCATGTTATAATATATACATGTATAGGTAATGAAAATATTTTTTTTTTCAGTGTAAGTAAAACCAAGTCCACATCAGAAAATTTGTCAAATTACTATTAATACAATTACTTTTTGCTATTGGCCCATTGACGTTGTTGCTCGCCAGTTCCACAATTACTATAACATTGTTGCGTAATTTATCCTGTTTTCTTTAGTATCTTGTTTTACGTTACATTCGAGAATTTTTCAGTATGTAGAGACGTCGCCAGATTAAAGAGAACTGCCGTAAATCTTTAGATCAAGACATGGCGCTTATGGTCGTAGCAGTGAGAGTTCTTTATCGCACCAACGCCAGTTCCTTCGCGAAAGATCACTTACTACCTGTTATCTGACGTCATGCAGGGATCACATGGAAACCGGTCCTACTAAAGAGAGTACACTAGAGCTCTTTAGAGTACGCTGGTAAAATTTCAAAATTTAATGCAATTTAACCACTGCTCGTAGATGTTTACACTTTATTTTAACCTAATAAATGTATATCTGGAATATATTGTGTTTGTTTTCATTAGTTTAGGGATTATTTCAAGTTACAGTTTACCGTTTGATCACGATCCCATCTAATCGGGATCGAGATGCCGTAAATCTTCTAAAATTTAATGTTTTCTGGTCAAAATATCGCTAAAAACCAAGTATTGTAATATTATTTTATAATTATGCTTATTTAAGCGGTATACATACAAATAAACACTTAAATTGCATTAGATTTAGAAATTTTACCAGAGTACTCTATTTAGTAGTACCCCATGGAAACTAAATCCTCTCTAGTTTCATTTTAAACACCAATGCGCAAGTCAATTTTCCGTACAGAGCAGCGACGCCCACGTGCTCCAAAGGAAGCAAAGACAGAATAGATTGAATTTATTACATAACATATCACATTAATCCAGGCGAACTACAAAGCTTAACATAACAAAAAATAGAACAACATATATATATATATATATATATATATATATATCAACGTACTGGACAGATTGTACCGTGGATAGTTTGTTACACCTTCGTTAACACTTCATTGCTTCAATAATGTGCTATTTTTAAAGAAAATTTATGAGAACAGTGTATATCTTATCTCAAGTTTATTTGACACTTCCTCTGAGGAGAGATCGGAAAAGCCGCTAGATGGGACACATTGCTCACTCTTAATACAGAGATCCAACCCTTAACCCTTTCTTGTGACGTCACAAAAAGCAAATGCAACTCGGATGAGAATAAGATTGCCCTACACAATATAAAGTACTACTTTAACAAACTGCAACTGTGGGTCTTCATGATGCGTTACTAAGCCCTCAGAATTTGACTGACAGTAAGGAAATTATCCGAAGAGACCAACATCTGAGGTCAGGGTGAGCATAGCGATCTCCACTGCATAAGCTTGAGTTCTAACATGGGTCTACATTTGTAGCACTTTACATAAAGCTAGTGACCTCTTGGAGCGAATCAACAATTGAATTTGAATAATGTTTCATGTCAAGTAAGTTAGATTGTATTAGATCCAAAAGTCAAAGGTTTAGAATTTAATATACTTATAAACATGGTCCAATATAAATTATTTTTAGAGATTTTACATTGGAACTGACAGACGACAAAACTTCAATCTGACAGACGACAAAACTTCAATCGCTAAATGCTCATATGAGTTTATAATTAGACGTCGTGATAAACCTGGCCACGATCATCTATTTCAATCTCAGAAAAAAGGTCAACTCATATAGTTCCTTACTATTATCAAAAGGTTTTCAAAATGCTAAATACTTATTACAAAAATACATCTTTCAGTCAAACCTATCATTAAATGCACCAGACTCTTCTTCTGAGTTTCTATCTACATTATCTCATAAAGCTCAGATGATGACAGCAATTATACCATGATGACAATGTCTTAGACAGTACAGTAGCTCTGCTGGTCACCACTGACACAACACTGTCTTGAATTCCAGTTATTCATTGTTTACAAAGTTTCAAACAAACAAACAAACTAATCAAACAATCAAACATTTTCAAAAACCTTATTTTCTGCTAAATCAAATTCATAATGTAAATAGTCTTTAATTCAAAAGTTTACATGAAAATTTCAAAACTCTTTGAAAACTTTCACTTTAGGCCAAGTAAAATTAATTAGTAGATTATCATTGAAACTTCACAAAAAAATGGGGCGGGTGGGAGGATTTTATTTTTTATATTTTTTATTTTTCACCATGGTATTCTTGACCTCAAAAATGCCTTCTCTCATTGAGAAAAGGCTTTATAAATCATAATTACATGTGTATTTGGGTTTCTAAAAGGCAAAGTGAAACAAAGTACGTTTACGATACCGGACCGGACATAAAAATATCCGGAAATCGTAATTTTGAAAAATAAAAAAAATCGGGGCGGGGCGATTTTCGAGGGGCGGGCAGGAATGATAATCTACTAATTAATTTTACTTGGCCTTATATAGAAGCTGTACACCAACTGACATCAACTGTAAAATTTAGTCATTCTGCTTGCACAGGAAAGTTCAAACATGGAGTAAAATGTTGAATTGTTCTGTTGTAAATTTTATGTACATGGCAGTCATTTGTTACAATACTCATGCTTTTGAATTAAAGTGTCCTGAGTCATGGAAATTAAGTTCGTTGGTAATCTTCAATTTACTTATCTGTTTAGAAAAGCATAGTAACTTTAAACATGTCTGTATATACATTTAAAAATTAAAAATCTAAATGAGAAGAATTGTACTGTCAAGGAATATCTTTATATTTTCTGCACACATACAGCTATTGACAGTCACCAGATTTCAGATGTTATGCCTATAATTCATTGATTTCTCTAAATTGTTTATTTTCATGTATAGATGGTAATGCTAGGAGGATACATAATGCTTCATGACTTCCACTGGAAATTCAGTCCAGCTGATAGTTCACCACATCATCAATACGCAGAACCTTTTAAGCACTAAAAAATAATACCATTTTTAATTCATAACCAGTGATAGCCAGAAATCTAATTTAAAAAACACTATCAAGTAAGGGATATAGAAGCCATGAACATCCTACAAGCAACCAACTCCCCTGTTGCCCATTTTTCAGAATTGTTTGCTTTGCAATAAATTTCAACCATTAACCATATCCCCTTTAAATCTATGTACAAGACTCTTCATTATTAACATACAGGAAAATCTGCAACAACAAAAATCACGTAGAAGCGACTCTTGAAGAGAATAAACAGATATTTAGGTAACAGGATATGTGTCTCACGTCTTCATTGTCGACAGCTTTACAGCCTGGAATAGTTCAGTATCTAAACACTGGGATATAGTAACCGACATCACCGGAAGTAAACAATTAACAAGTAACAATTAATGAGCACAAAATAAAGATTCAATGAGATTGTAGAAAATGGTCAGCAATGAATTCACCCCCTCCACTTCTATAAAGATTCGATGAGACTGAAGAAAACAGTTGAACCGTAACAGTCAGTAATCAATTCACCCCCTCCACTTCTAGTTTGAAATTTTGATTTGTACACCCTGGGTCTCCTAAAATCAAATTTATACGTTTCCACAAAAAGACAGTGAAATTTGAATACACGGGTGAGAAAATGATGCACATGCAGTCGCAAGTCTTTAGCATGAACAGACCACATACAGGTCATATCCTCTAGTCATAGTTCACAGTATAGAAAAATCACAACAGTGTACAAGCACAACATCCAACAAAGAATTGTGTTCAGCAATAACAAAAATGCTTTTAAAGCATTAACTGTCCCCTTACTTTTATAATGAAGATCCTGACCAGACCCATATCTTAATTCAAAAGAAATATAGTTCATTTAATACAATAACAAGGGGTCAACTTTAACCACATTCACCCTATATGTTTTGAAAAAATTTCAAAACACACATTTTTCAACAAAACAGAGATCATGGTAACCATACAAGATTTGAAACTGTTTCACAGGAGTAAATCTTGTGGAATTTTCCAGTCTGTTGAGACCTTTTTGTGAGGAAATGATATATCTAAGATTTATTTTGGTACACATTTAAGAGGATAATCTATTTAAAAGTCCCAAGATGATTTTTTCCCTTTGTTCCCCCCTCCTTCTTTTTTTTTGGAAAAATAAAATTGTTTTCAAATTCATTTCACACATGTTTTCAGTTGACATTTTCTATTATGTCATTTATGTATCACAGAAAGGTGAAGGTGTGATGTGGCTCACACAAACGTCCCCAGCAATATATCCATGCACGCTGTGTTGGACGACTTAGAAAGTTGATCACTCCCAAAAATGTGAAATGTCTAAAAATCTAAATTAGTAGAGCCTTTGTTTTGTAAGTGTGAGGTTAGGGTTGACAACCCATACTAACACTTAGTGGTTGTTTATCTTACTTGTCTTCAACAAAGTTGATGTTTGGCACTAAACCTTGTATGGCTGTCATAGCTGTAAAAGTCAAAATATACACTAAACATGTTATTTAATGCCTCCTATTTGAAGGATTTAAATAATGACTTTAACACTGCTACAACTTAGCATTTCTCATTGAGGTATGCAAACAGCAATTAACTAAGGTCCACTATCCCACAGGTCACTTTGAAATCTAATGGAGGGAAAAACATTGATAAATCAAACTTTGGATTTACATGTACTGTTTGGGGTATTGGAAAATGTAAATAAAATGTTTTCAACATTTCTGAAACGCTTTACAATTTCTTCCAAAAATTGCTGGATTACTTCCAATTTGTTGACACTGAACATCAAAAATTCTTTATACAAGATTTAGCAAAACAATGTAAACTTAGACTAAATGTTCTCTCTCTCTCTGTGTCTCTGTCTCTCTCTCTGAGTATGAGTAGCTAGTTCAGATAAATCTCATCTATCTAAATATCATTCAAACATTGCAAGTTTGAAGTTCGTGAGTTGTGAAATTTGAAATTGCCATCATTACGATGCAGAAGTAACAACTGAGCAATGAGCTGTATAATGACGTCTATGGTGCATCCTTCACTGGGAATCAAGCATTCATTCATTTGGCAAATCGAATATTTCTATCAACAAAGGTTCTATACTGTCCACTTTCATTTTGAGCAACATTTTCGTATGTACTTCGTTAATGTTCCGAAGATCTGTCAATTTCATAACAATTTTGGCGAACATGATTTTGTCCTCTGGAAATCTCTTCTGTACATATTTTTGTAGAATTCCAGCATAGCACTCTTGGATCTGTTGAATTTTGTCGTGTTCCTGAACACCTTGTCTGTCTGCTGAGAACAGAGACATCATGATCAGAAGCTTCAATGCCAATAGATCCCCATGTATTGTTCTCATCAGAGACTTGATGAACTTGGAATAAGTCAAGAACATGTTATAGGTTTCAGATCCTCCCATTTTCAGAATATCTGCACTGACTTTCCCCTCGGTGTCACTACTCTTTCCACCTCCCCCTTCCATCCGCGACTTCATCATCTCTTTCAATCTCTTCAAATCCTCTTCCTTCGATAATCCCTCCATTTTCCCCATTTCAGATAGTGCTCCCATTCCCTGGGAAATTGTTCCACCTTGTAACGCTGTTGAAGGAGAGGTTCCACTCATTTGAGACAATGAATCAGAACTTGATGATGGGGTGGGGGTCTTTGTCAAACACTTCATGGTGCTGAAACTCCACGACTCCGTTTGAACATCATAGTTAATTGCTGATCGCAGCATCATAATTTCTACCACTGAGCCCTTAAGCAAGGAAATTTGATCCTCTTTACTAATCATTTTAAAGAATTCTATGTTTTTAGCCACCTTGATAATCCTTCTCACAAATCCCTCAGCTAAGTTCACAAACTCTGTAGCATTTGTGGGTGGAGCCTTTATTTGAGTTGTAGTGTTTGCCAAGAAGGAGCTCTGCTCGTGAGCAATCATCAACTCGTTGAGTATACATTGATCAATCTCGGGCAAGGTTGCTATGATTTCGGCCACAACCTCCTTTGATTCATTCCAGCTTGGATATTTGATGTCTGGTGAAGCAAATTTAACATTGGTAAATGATTCGGTCTTCATTTTCATCAGGACACCCAGCTCTTTGTCAGACAAATTCGGGAAAGAAATCTGCAGATTATGAAGTGTTTGTGAACGTAAATGATCGTTTAAGGAGTCATTGACATCCTGTTGTGTGGCAGCGTAGGTATCCTCCGGAGGAAGTTGACCATGTTTTCGTAACTTGTTGATGATGATTTTTTGTTTTCTTACTTGTTTCTGTTCATCATCTTCAAGATAAGAAAAGAAACATCTGTTTATTTGCAGAATACTATTGTAAATTTTGTTTAATTTTTATCTTAAAGGAAAAGTTATATACTTCATAGCTACAGTAAAACTCTGATATAGTGAATTTCTGCGGACACTCTACAATAATTCGCTATACGCATAATTTGTTTTACGTTTATAGCGAATTTACAATTCAAATATAGCGAATTTGTTATAAAACTGATTTGTTCCATATGTATATCAGTTATATAGAAAAGTAGCAATCGATATACTTGCGTTTGCATAGTCTATAAGAGAAATTAAGCCTATATATTTTCGAGAAAAAATATTTTTATAAAAGATATATATATATACACTGATTTATATATGATAATTTATCTTGATGGATTTTTTAATCACACAAGCACATGTCGAAAGAAAAATGTCAACAGAATGATGTGTAATACATACAAACAATCTATGTCTTTTTAAAATATCTGTCAATCATAGACTGTGTTGTTTTTTGTTTTTGTTTTGTTAATGAATTTCCCAATAAACGTATGTGTAAGTATTGTTTTGGTTAACATCCTCTTTAAAAATACAGAAATTTTGTAACAAGTATGGATCCTTTATGGCCAAAGAAAGCGATTGTTAAGAACCACAACGAGTATAAAATGAAACAATCGTTATAAATGGTGATTTTTACCTACATTTTTAATTCAAGGGGAATAGGAATTTACTTCATTATATCCGTAAATTCGCTATATCCGTATTCGTTATAAACGCAGCTTTTTATATAGAATATATGTAGAATTTGCCGGGGAAATCGATTTCACTTCGTTATAACCGTAATTTCGCTATATTTGAGTTTTACTGTATATATTTTAGTTCACTGTGGGAACAAATTTAAGCACAAAAACAATAGGTAATGCTCTGCACTGTGAGCAGGAGCAATTTAACAAATTACTTTTTAGAGACTCTGATGTTTTGCTTTAACTGGTAACACACACACACACACACACACACACAAAGGTATAAAGGGTATTTTCTGTGGTTGTCTATTTTTGGGGAAAATTTTATGGATAGGAAAAATCAGCAAAAATCATAATCGCAAAATATATGTTGTAGGATACATATAGGTACATGTATATATAGTTATAATGCAACTGCAGAAATTGAAAATGCAGAATATAATTTCCAATTGCAACCTTAAAGGGTTTCCCCCAAAATTTTGTTTTTCACTTTTGATGATCAGAATCTACCGTCTAATGTTTTTAAAAGATTTCACATAAAAATGAAGGTTATACATTATCACAGAAGCTCATTTTAGAGAGTTTATTTTTTGTTTTGTAAACAAAGATTGCTGCATGTTATTGTTTACGAAATGTTCTAAAGAAATGGTTATTGATCTTATTATATCTTTCACATTTCAAGCATTCTTCGGGTAAAATGTGTCATCTAAAAGTTAAAATTTGTGACTATCCAAAATTAAGATGCTTTATATTGCAACGTTAATATTTCACTGGTTTGTTTGTATATACATAAAAATACTCAAGTCTTTGTTTACATAACACAGATTTAAGGGCTAAAATATTGCTTTTATTCTTGCATTCAGACGGTCAAAATGTTGGCCGTCAACATTAAATGAGCTATATTTTTAATGTTTCACATAAAAGATAAAAAATATTTTGTTCAAAAATCGTGAACCAGTCCGTTTAAGGAATAAATCGCAAAAAATTGCCCACTGCAGAACAGAAAATACCCATTTCCATGGTGTGTATATCTATGTGTACGTATGCATACATAATCAGTGAAACTTCTCTAAACCATACTGATTGAATTTACGGTCGGATTAGAGGGGTATAGCCAGCTAAGAACTTAAATTAGCATTTAAGGATGGTTTAATTATCTCAATTATCAATCCATCTTTCTTCTTCGCTCCATGTTTTTATAAAGACAACAAACACGTACCTAACACCTATTGTCATATAAGAAGCAATTTTAAAGAAAATAATTTTTGATAATGGTTTAAACTGGGAAATAACAAGAGGTACTGTGAGCAATGCTCACTAAGAATACCCCCCGCTTACCCCAATCTCCCAAAGGGTGTTGGTAATAGGTATAAACTACCTCTTTTCTGAGTGTAAAAAACAAATGGCATGACAAACCGAACCATATTGCTACTTCGATGTCCAGTGCGCGTGACCTTTGACCTTTTGACCCCAAAACCGATAGGAAACATCTTCATCCCATGGGTAGTCCATATGTATGATATGGTGACTGTAGGTGGAAAGGATAACGCTTTAGAGCCCGGAAACCATATTGCTACTTCCATGTCCAGTGCGCTTGACCTTTGACCTCAAAATCGATAGGGAACATCTTCATCCCATGGGTAGTCCATATGTATGATATGGTGACGGTAGGTGCAAAGGATAATGCTTTAGAGTCCGGAAACCACTGCGTCTACAGACGGACGGACGGACGGACAGACAGACGGACAACCTGATTCCAATATACCCCCCCCCCCCCACAACTTGTTGCAGGGAGTATAATAAAAGCTGCATCATTGCTGTAATCACCCCCAAGCTTTTAAAGTAGACGCACGTAAACAATAGCAGTTCACCAAGATCCATAATTATCAGCGTACATCTAATTAATTGGCTGGGTTGACCTTTATTAATGCATCCCATAATACCGTTAAAATTATTTATTCTTGAATCAAAACAAAAACACGAAGAAAATAGGTTTCTTTACTAACATTCTCTGCAAGTGTCTGTCACCTATATGTAATTAACATTGTACTTTTATAAAATTACAATTTGAATATTTCTTAGGAATTTTCAGTCTATGGAGATCAAGAAAATTAAAATGCATCTTTTCATAACTATCATTAATACTCATGAGTTTGTTCTTTATTCATTGCCACTCATATCCAAAAGAAAGCATGGAGCAAGAAAATGTCGATCGATACTCTATTCATTCATCATATAGTCTACAATATCTGTTTAATCAATTTTGTTGGCAATTAAGAATCATATGTCACTGGTACTGGTCAGGTAGGGATTACACTTCACATCAAAGGTAATCATTAAGGCCACTTGTATTTTTCGCACCTCCTTGTGGGTTATTTTCACACCTGGCCAGTTGGTAATTTTTGGACCTGGTGGGTCTTAATCACCCCTCTGGCCAATATTTTTAAAAAGTGTCCCATACTAGGAGGGAAAATTACACTTATTTGTTACCTATTAATTTTGAACAAGAGGCACATGGGTCTTAACGGTCATCTGAGTATCATATCATAGCCCATACATTAAATCTCATGTTTACATATAAGTCTCAATATAGAGTCCTTTGTGCACATGTTTATCGGATCTTTCAAAATATGCCTATAATTCCTATTCATTTACAGAAGTAAAAATGGAAGTTTGCAGCATATAAATCATTTTTTTTAAAGATATGGCCTCTTTAGCATATTTGGCCCCACTCATGAGGCCCCATGGGTGGTATGGTAATAAATTTCACAATTTATATTCCTCTCATCCAAGAGATGCTGCACACCAACAAGAGGCCCAAAGGCCTTATCTGTCACCTGAGTGAGTATTAGTTAAAAGTATCACTAGTCCCACAGGCCTTACCGGTCACCTGAGTATTAGTTAAAAGTATCACTAGTCCCACAGGCAATATCATTCACTTGAGTATTAGTTAAAAGTATCACTAGTCCCACAGTCCTTATCAGTCATCTGAATATTAGTTAAAAGTCTCACTAGTCCCACAGGCCTTATCGGTCACCTGAGTATGAGTTAAAAGTAGCACTAGCCCCACTGGCTTTATCAGTCACCTGAGTATTAGTTAAAAGTATCACTAGTCCACAGGCCGTATCGTTCACCTGAGTATGAGTTAAAAGTATCACTAGTCCCACTGGCTTTATCAGTCACCTGAGTACTAGTTAAAAGTATCACTAGTCCTAAGGACTACTAAAAATTTCCTGTTCTGAATATCTCAGCTAAATTCTAATATTCAGCAAAAGTACACATATAAAACAAGATGTGTTCTAAAAGATTAAATGCCGGGCCTCAAATGGGTCTACTGATGATAGGCTCTACATAACATGTTAAAACTCATATGCCCTCACAAGGGCCTATAATGATGATAGGCTTGGCATAATATATGTAACATTAATGCGAAATGACTTATTTTGACTTGTCCTGGAGTCAAAACTCTCAGGTTGCAAAATTCACAATTTTGGTTCATCTTTTTTGCTTTTCCTAAATATGCATTTAATTTTTATACCATATATCAGCTTTCAAGAAGTCAATTAAATGATAAAGACAATACAATCTAATTGAAATTAGATGTTGGATCCGCTTGCATACTCGCTACACAAACATCTAAAAACATCCCATAGAGGGTCACGTCAGAGGTCAAATTCGGTATCACTCTAGACTTATCGGCTTCAACAAACATTCAATGATTTTGCCAGCGGTGATTTCATTGGTCAATCGAATTTGACCTCTGACGTGACCCTCTATGGGATGTTGTTAGATGTTTGTGTAGCGAGTATGCGAGCGGATCCAACATCTAATTTTAATTAGATTGAAGACAATAATCACTCTAATAATTTTGGCTCCAACCTGAAACCAAACCCTTACCCACTCTAGGATCATAAACTGACAATTTTGGTAAAGGACTACTTACTCCTTCTAAATATCCATTTAGTTTCAATTTAGTATCAATAGCATTAAAGAAGATATTATTTAACATAATATATACACTACATATATAAAGTTTGGCCCCACCCTGGAGTCAAAACCTCTACCCTGGGGATCATAAAATTTACTATTTTGCCCTTCCTGCTTTACATCACTATGCATTTAGTTTTTCTTACACATGTGGGGTCCTAGAGAAGAAGAATTCTGAAAATTGGTCAAATTTTGGCAGTTTTTATCCTGCCCCCTAGGCCCCAGGGGTGCAGGAATCCTGAAATTTACAATTTGTTAGCCTTGTCCCAATGATGCTTCGTAATACCAAATTTGAAAAAAAAATTGGAATAAGTTATCAAGCTGAAGTTAAAAATGTTCAATTGTAACACATTTAATCACTGACCAATATGGCCCCACCCTAATACCAAAACCCCTGAAATAATTAAATTTACAATTTTGGTAAAGAATTATCTGCTCATTCTAATAAAGAAATCATGGCTGTGGTCTAGAGGTAAAGCGTTCACCCCACAGTCAGGGTTCTAACAGACCTCAGTCATTAAATCAGGTAGTGACAGTTCCATTGCCAAACGCTCAGCATTAGGTGTGAATGTCACGGGTCCTCGAAGATGAACTTAAAAACAGATGTCTGGGGTGGGCGTCACAGTAGGTGTGGCACGCTAAAGAAACCTCATTACTTAATGGCCGTAAGCGCCGAGCATAGGACTAAATTTGAAGCCCTTCACCGGTATTGGTGACGTCTCAATATTAGTGAAAAATTCTCTCGAGGAACGTTTAGACAAGTCTACACTACAATACTATCATTAAAGAAGACGTCTTATAAACGTTTTACACATAAATACTGTATACCAATTAGTTTGGCCCCACCCTGGAGTCAGTAAGCTTTAATTTGAAGCACTTCACTGGTATTGGTGACGTCTCCATATGAGTGAAAAATTTTCAAAAGGGGTGTTAAACAATATACGATACAATCATTAAAGAAAAAGTCTTTTAAATGTTTTACACATAAATATTATATACCAAGTTTGGCCCCACTCTTGAGTCATAACCTCTACCCCGGAGATCATGTAATTTACAAGTTTGGTAGAGGCCTTCTAGCTGCAATAATGTAGCCCTCTTTGATTTTTTTTTTTTTTTTTTTTTTTTAGGAGAGGGCTACAACTCCTTAGGATCTCCGTAATGGTGCAAATGCGGGAGTGATTCACTCCCGCAACATTTGCGCTCATTCTAAACATTTCCTGACTTTCTTTACGTAAATAAAATGATATTCTATGTTTCTTAGTCAATATATAAATTTACAACCTGCAACTTAAGATTTGTGAGGCTCTATTCTACCGTTTTCAACAATTTCGATAAATTCCAATTTCTCGATTCATATTTGTGCGCCATGTTTGATGTACTGAAGTATAAACTTCCGATTGTCAAGTCATTTGCATATGCCATAGGTATCGGGTTCGTTCGCCCTCTCTACATGTTCGCGTCCGTCCGTTCGCCCAGAGTCGGTTCGCCATAATTCTCGTTCGTCCTTTTCCTCGTTTGCCCTATATCCCGTTCGCCATATATATATATAGTATATAGTATATATTAAGCTTTTTTTTATTTTTTAAGACATTTATTACGTATCGATTTTTTTTTTTTCGCAATTAACAATTTTAAGTTTCTTAAATAAATAGACTGGTATTTTAATTCTGATTGTAGTGTTTATAAAAGACATAATTAGTTTAAATGTATGTTATTTTTAATACTGTAATTTGGGGAATCAGCTCCTTTGTTTTCTCAACGATTTGCGATGTTTTGAAAGCAATATTGAAGACATTGAGACGTTAATAGGCCCATTATGGATATGAGCACCGGTTTTATCTTTGAAGAATTTTTTGATTTTCAACTACAAACCAGTCCTTTGATCTCAAGAATGATTTATAAGGAGATGGAACTTGAAACTTCATCAAACTACTATCCACCATGGCAGAGGTCAACCCCCCGTGCATCTCATGAATGACTAAAAAAATTGGGAAAATTATTTCTAATAGCCTTTAATCTAATGTATTTTTATTCATATTCAGGAATATATCTTACAAAATTTAATATAAAACCTTCAAATGTCGTAAATTTCTGTTAGTCAGGTATTTGGTATGACAGGTCATTATTAAGACCCGTTGCATACGTGAAAAATATTTTTTTTGGTTCATCTATAGAAAAATATGTATAGAAAAATTAATGATTCCTATGTTTCAGACATTCAACTTAATAAGAGGGCGAACGGACCATGGGCGAACAAGTTTTAGGGCGATCGGACTCTTGGCGAACGGGAATAAGGGCGAACGGCGTCATGGGCGAACGCGTTTTAGGGCGAACGAACATACATTCTATGCCATATAAGGTAGTATTTACATCAATGGAAAAGTATGGAGGCGAAAGCTATTTCGTCGGTATTGAAAAGGTTTGAATTTAATATCAAGTTAAAAACCGAACAGCAGAGTGTAAATTCTTTCTGCAACAATATGATTTTCCTTTCTTTGTCGAAGTGGCTCGAGTAACTACATTTTCGCGCTGATTGTCAATGCTTAGGTTTTTCATTAGATCCACCTACGAGATCTCGCGATAACAAGCATGGCGGAGCAGACGAAGAATTTTGCATGCTGTACATTGTATTTAATGAAAAACACCTTTATTATACATGCCCGAGCACAAAGTTGGTACTCCTTTTGGTGTAAACAACATTTGGGACTAATACACAGAGTTTATTATCGGTTATTCATAAAATTATTTTGCACCATTACGGAGATCCTATGGAATTGTAGCCCTATCCCGAAAACGTCAGAATTAAAAAAAAAATTGGATAGGGCTACATTATTGCAGCTAGAGGCCTTCCTGATCTACATCACTGTGCATTTAGTTTTTCTTATACATGTGGGGTTCTGGAGAAGATTTTATAAAAATGGTCACTTTTTGGCAGTTTTTGCCCTGCCCCTAATGCCCCATGGGTGCAGAAGTCTTGAAATTTACAATTTATGCCCCTTATGTCCTAAAGATGCTTCATACCAAATTGAAAAAAAATTTGAATGGTAGTTATCAAGAAGAAGTTAAAAATGTTCAATTGTTATTAACGCACGAAGGACAATGACAGATGCAGACCAAATGCAATAGGCCACCCAAGTTTACTCAGGTGATCCAAAAATGGTAACAAGTGGCCTTGTGGTTTTCAAGAAGTAATTATAAATGTACAATTGTTAACAGATGACATACGGACACCTAAGGCACTAGGTCACCTGAGTGACTCGAGTGACCTAAAAGTGGCCGCTGTCCCGTTTACATGGATGACCCATTTGTGATAATTTATTCGTAAGGATTTGCTGGGACTTTAAATCAACTGATATTTAGGAAGGATTGGTTTTCTGAGGGGCCAGTTTTGAGATAGTTTCACTGTATATATTTATTGCACAACTATACTTGCACAATGCCATTAAATGCATGCATGTAAATTTAGGCACTTAATCAAAATAAACCAATTTCGGTTTCAGAAGCTTAGAATTACATGACTGATGGGACTAGAGGGTGAAGAATATGAAATAGTCACCGATTCATCATGAAAAGTGATACCCAATTATTTATTTTTTTTTACATCTTGGATCCTGTGCTTTGTGTTTTCAAAAAAATATTTTCATACTTTACAGGGAAAATGATGTTGCACATAACATTTTTAAGAATTTGACACAGAAACTTTTTCAAGTTTTAATTGCCTCATTGTTCATGCAGAAGCAGTGCCTTAAGGCCATTATTTCATTAGGTCAGAATTTTAAATTCAATGATATTCTGTTAGTTTTCTTTTCTAGTTAAATATTTGCACAATAGACCACACTACATTCAGTACTGGCTATACACCATCGTTATAAATTCCAAATTTTCTTAGATCTTTTGGGGTGCCGGTGGGTATTTTTCACTTTGCCACAGCTGTGTAAAGATGCTTGAACTTAAAAGTGTCTTACAAAGCTATATATACAATCAGTATATCTATCATAAAACAAGACAACAGTTCATCCATTTAAAGACTTGAAGACTTAAGGAGGTATACCACATCATCATAATGGTCGACTTCCTTTTAAAACATGGATGAAAATATGAATATCAGCAATATTTGTCTAGGTAATTTCCTTTTCAATTTAAGGTTAATCGATCCTCGTGGGATGTCATAGGTTTTTGCAAAAATCTTTCTCAAATTAAACTTTGCACATGATAGAAATATATCTTTCAGAGGAATTTTATTCACTGTATAAAATAAAAAAAAAAATTGGTAAACTATTGATTTTGAAAGTTTATATTTTCCATAGATAATCAATTCTTTGTAATTAAAAAATGTTGTCAAGGGCAATAGCTCCTATAATGGTATTTCTTCTATTGTATGTCTATTATACATGAATTCCCAAATATCCATACTGTTGACATTTAAAATTTGTCATTTGAACGTGTTTTTATCTAATAGTATTTTAATTATTCTGTATAACGAAAATGTGTGATTTTCTGATGTTAACATGTACTTCCGGTTTTTTTTTTTTTTTATGTCTGACATCTTTATAAATGTGACAACATACACATTTTCTTTGGTTATTGATCAAATTTAACTATATTGAATGGAAATTAATACAGCTCTAGATTTTGCACTTTTAACCATTAATATTGATAAGTCACATGAGGATCAACCCACCTTAAATGCCTTGCTGATCGAGTAGCTCAGTTGCTTAGCATGCTATACTGTAGATTGCTGGTTTGAGTCCAGCAAAGGTTTTAAATTTTTTTTCAGATTACTTTCTACTAAAACTGCAGTTTTTGACTAATAAAGTGAATTTGAAATTTTTTAATTTCAAAATATTGTTGAATGTACATATCATCCAATTTTCATCCATATCAAATCTGTGGTGTAGCATTCTTCCTTAAGCTCTCTTCTTAATACACATCATGTCATCCATTATAAGACTATTAGCTTTCCTCTTACTTAATATCATGTCTTTCCTCATGCCAACAGTGAAACACTTGGCCAAGCGGCATTTTTTGCAGAACGACCTTGACTCCACTGTGATGTCACACCTTCCTTCACACCGCCCACGAATCACCTGAAAATTCATAAAAAAACATAAACTAAAATGACATATAAGTTATGGACAGGTCATTTAGAGAGGTAAGACTCCTAAAATAAGGACACATTTTCCTCAGATCATCACCGACTCTAAGGATTTTAAAATTAGCAAAGCAAAAGTGGTAACTGAATGCTTCAATTTGCAGAGTTACTTGGTAGTCAAATTTTAAAGAAAAAGATTGCACATAATAAATGCAGCAGTGTTGAACAAGGATAATGTTTCTCTGGTACACTGACCTCCGGCCATTACACTGCTACCCTTGCTTATCACCAGAAAATCTCTATGAAGGGATCCCTCTGGAGTTAATACACCCGGCCTTAGAAACCTTATATGTTAGGATAATTCAACTGTAGCCAAAGTGAAACTAATTACATCTGTATTGATCTACTTATTCAATAACCACATATCAATTAAATTAATGCAATTTGGAAAATTGATCAGAAAGCTACATGTACATTTGGCACCATGTTAGTGGGTTATGCAATTTTTTCTGCAATGATTGCTTAGAACTCTTCATCACCAAATGAAACAACAACAAAAAAAGACATTTTATTGTTAATTTATTTTTATGTATTTAAAAAAAAAAATATACACTACATTTAAGTACTTAAATATCATACGGTAGACCCATGTTAAGATAAACGAAACAGCCAATGCACCCTTTGACCTTGAAGACCTCCATATTTGGTAATGATTACGCAGACAGGTGGTACTAGAAAACGAAGCAATGTCAATTTCAAAAGAAATCTATGAGAAAAGATTCAGTGATAGACAGTAGTAAACCTCACACTAAAATGGATGGACAGACAGAAACCTATAGTCTTCTTCAGTTTCACAATTGGGAACTAATAAAACTGAAGTTTAATTAATGACTTGGGTTTAGATTTTTTTTAAATTTAAGACAGCCTTGTTATTTCATCACAAAAATGGCAGTGTCTGGGGGAAAAAATGATTGCGCAAATTATTTGAAAGCTTATCCAAAATTAAGCCAAACAATTTCACTCCTCCGTGGAATACTGATGTAAAGGTATCACACCGGTAATTATTTTCACTATATATTACTATAGAGGAAAAAAATTCATTAAAAATCAGTTTACAGAATTGATGCCGAATAACGCAGTCAGAAACGTTCTATGTTACCTATCTCGTCTGCCGACACCAGAAAAACACCACCCTACGCGGCATTTTCGAAATTAAATTACCCGCAAACAAGACTACCCTCAAATCCACATGTTTTTCACATGTGTGTAAACACCCGAAGTACACCTCAGGAAGTAGCCTCAGCTACCAACAGCAAATAGTTCCTTTGTATACACTTGGTTATTTCTACAAATTACACAAAATTTCCTAATCAGGGGTGCAAAAATTAAGAGAAAAGAAGAAGAGGAAATGAGAAAAATCGCGCAACGAAAAAAATATTTCTTTGAATATATGGAACTACAATTGACTAAGTTCATTTTGATTGGACAATTACCAGTGTGATACCTTGAAGACAACTGAATCTTCATCAAAAAATGTCAAATTTGCACAACAGGTGCCCGTTTCATTCATCAATAGTATACCCCATGCACATAGCGATCGGAGCAAGATAACTGACGTAACTGGTGATTTACTTCCCCTGGGGACTATCGTGATTTCTGCCTGTTTTATCAGTGAAATATGAGGCGCATGTGGTACTTCTTAAATTGAAATAACTTTGTATAAAATCAAGATATTTCCGCAAAAATGGTTTCATTAGAAAGAAGAATGATGAAATTTGCTATTTCAATCACTTATTAATCCTAAATTTATTTATACATTTTTTTAAATTGCTAATTATTTCAAATTTTTTATGAGTGAGATCTTTGGTTTTGTGAAAATCTTCAATTTTCGGTACTATAATGGAATCTGCATCTGCGGTCAATTTGGTATCCTAGAAGAGCCCGTTAATTACGCTTAACAGATTAAACCAAGTTGCTACTCACGGGTGATTAGTGTTTCAGATAATGGCC